>NC_079489.1:134194269-134494269 GCF_020520425.1 Spinacia oleracea | reverse complement strand
CACTAATGTAGCAAGAAAGACTAGATCACAAAATAAACATACTCAAAAGTTCTTATCATCATATCTCGAAGAACGTTCGATGAAAAGGATGTTAAGATTGGCAAAGCGTGATAACTAAACCTATGCAACAAGTGAGAAGCAACACTCACGTTGTAGCACTGGAAATCAAGCATAGCTTTGAATTCCATGAACTGTTTTAAAGATGGGTTTGAGGCCCATGGTTGTAAAACAATGGGGTTGAACATTTATCATATATGAAATGTATTTTCATATTCCATTTAATCTTGGTTTAGTATTAAATGATGAGTCCCTTCAATTTGACAATATATTCAAGATAGACTGTCAGGACCAGTCCTGTGACTAAAAAATGTCTATCAAGTGAACTTGAATGTCAAAAGTTGAAAATGGTCCCTAGTCGGAGTTTTCTATAAAATTGGACGCATAGAAAACGTTAGACGACTAGAATGCAAGATGACTAGTAGTTCTGTTTCTTGAACTATGTGGACATGGCAATGTCATAATCATTTGCATAGATACTTACTTTGGGAAGACTAGTATCGGACAAGACCTATGAAACTTTACTGTAAGAGATGAAAATCTGTCATAAGTAAATTTCATTAAAATTATTAGACACTAAATCCTCAATACCTGAGTAATTTGAGATTACTTGTTTGAGAACTGGTTGCTTTGACGTTGACCAACCGTCGCACCGTAAAAGGAGGCTATAAAGGCAACGCTCAGGTAATCACCTATCAAACGAAGTCTAATCTCAAGATCGCAAGATTGGGATTGTCCTCCCATAAATCGGGATGAGATGCTTAAAAGTTGTACAAGGCCACTCGGAGAGCTAGAAACTGTGAAATGCATGGCCGTGCTCGGATGAATCATAGGCTATGATTATCTGTTTATTTGATCAGTTGAACTCTGAAACCGAGGAACACCTCTGGACATAATAAGGATGACAACTCTTACCTTATGTTCAAGAGCAAGCATCGAGTGACAAAGGAATTAGGAAATGCACACTTGTCCCTAAGGACAAGTGGGAGACTGAAGGAAATAATGCCCTTGGTCCAAGTATGCATTCTATGTTAAGTCTAATAAGTGCGGTTCAGTATTAATTAACAAGTTAATAATTCAGTGAGATCAAGTGAGCTGAATGCCTAGCTAGAGGCCGCTTCAGTTCAAGTGGAATTAATGATATTAATCCACAGCTTACTCTTGACTGAACCCGTAGGGTCACACAAATAGTACGTAAACGGATCAAGTATTTAATGGCATTAAAAACTCTATCTATGGATATTCGGAATCGACGGATCTTGGTTTCAGTGGGAGCTGAGATCGTCACAAGCAAGAAATGAATACTCCGGAAACGATGATATTGCCGGAAACGGAAATATGGATCGTATCGGAAATATAAATATTATCCAAGTCGTAGATGTTGCCGGAAACGGAAACATGGTACGTATCGGAAAATATTATCGGAAATGGAAATATTGCCGGAATCGGAAATATTGCCGGAAACGGAAATATTGTCAGAATCGGAAATATTATCGGAATCGGAAAATAATTCCGGAAACGGAAATATTAAATATTTGTTCGAAACGGAAATTAATTCCAGAATCGGAAATATTAAATATTGTTCGTATCGGAAATGAATTCCGAAAACCGGGAATTTTATCGGAAGCGTATCGTACGAATAAGCATCGGACGAGGCCTGCCGGACGAAGGCCCAGCACGAAGCCAGGCCATCGCCCAGCAAGAAATGGCGCGCCACAACACAGCCCAAGGCTGCGGCAGGCCTACCGCAAGGCAGGCCCAGCGCGCAGCTTAGGCCATGGCAGCCTCGTGGGCTGCGGTAGCTCGCATGGGCTTCGTGGGCGTGTGGGCTGTGCGCGGGCATGGCCTGCATGCTTGCGGGTCATGCTCGTGTGTGTGTTTGTGTCCATGCATAATTCCTAAAACTATTAGGATTTGATGTATGATTAAATTCCTATTCCTATTAGGATTATTTAATTAAATAGAGTCCTTGTAGGATTCTAAGTTTAATTAAATCGTATCCTACTAGAATTCCAGTTCCCTTTCCAAACCTCTATAAATAAGGGCCTAGGGTCATAATTTATACGTACGATTGAAGTATTCAAAGGGTAAGTTTTTGAAATAAAGTTCAGCCACACTCTTGCACAATAATAACCGAAATTCCTAAGCACCTTAAGGGGGATTCTAGTTGGTCAATCTTTAGGCGGATCCGGACGTACTGTGGACTATCTACGGAGGGACGACACTTGGAGTCCTAAAGACTTGTTCTTGTTTGGTTCGGGCGCAGCTAGGGAAGGCACGCTACAAAGTGTATGCATCTATACTATGCTAAATGATTATGTGTAAATAATATGCTTTCCTGGCTTTATGGTTTTTCCGCATGATTTATGTATTGTCATATGTATCATAACCTACCAGATTTCCTACCAGAAACCAGAGGGAACACGGCTCTACGCCAGCAACTATACAAACTCCGGATGACTAGAGAGTACAACAAAAAGGTCTCTAGAAGAATCTTAAAAGTTGGAGATTTTGTGCTAAGGAAGATGGAAGCCGTTGGACGTGCTAATGAACAAGGAAAACTCAACCCTACTTGGGAAGGTCCATACGAAATTTATGAAGAAGTTCGAGACGGGACTTACCGAATTCAAGATATGCAGGGGCGCCCAATTTTACGTACCTGGAATGCGGATAACCTGAAGAAATACTTTTTCTAAAAATTGACATCTATATTATCTTGATTAATGAATGAGAACTTTGTAAGAATGAAGACGTCCACATTATAGACGCATCATGTAGCACGGCATAATGAATTTTCAATGAAAAATTTCCCTGCAAGCCGGCCTTGCTGAGGAATCTTTACTTATGTCAAATACGTTATCCAATCCTTTAAAGGGCACAAATAATAACATTCTCTTAAAAATTAAAGACTAGTCGTTTAAAGGCCTAAGAAGTGGCCCAGATTAGCACCCTCACTAGGGTGATCACCTAGAACACAAGGGATACACATTTTTCAATAGCTATATGAAGTAGCTAAAGACCTGGGCAATAAGAACCAAGGCAAATAATCGCCGTACCTATTTAAGGGCATCGGCTATATATATGTTGAGCTAACCAATATCATAAATATTAAACAGAAACGGAAAATAAGATAAAACAATGAACAAAAACGTTCAAAAGACGCCTAGTCATTCCAATAAGTCAGTCATAATTACAAATTATGCACAAAGCGCCATCAAGCAAGGCGTCGCAAAAACAAGAAAAAACCAAAACATAAATCCCCTAGAATGCCTCATTCGTCATCGTCGTCGGGAACAAATTCAGGAGGAGGACGTCCTTCCTTCAAGGCTTTCTCCACCTCCACCTGATAATTGATGAACTTCTCGAACCAACTGAAGGGCCGCAAACTGCCAAACTCTGCATTCCAAGCAAGCTCAATGCCCCCTCGGATCGACCTTTCACCTAGCACGACAGACTGGCTACGCACCTCTTTGGACGTAGCCACTTCTTTATGAGCCGCCTCTAGTTGTGCCTCCAAGTCCTTGAACTTGGCGTCAAGACGAGAAAACTCAGCCTTTTTCTCCTTTATCTTCTCAGATAGATCCTCAATCTGAGAAAAGTTGATCAATATGTTCAAGACGCTGCTTATTTTCAGCACGTTGAGAAGCCAGGGACTTGGTCAGCGCGTCAATCTCCTCCCTCCTGTTGAGCCCAAGCTCCTCTAGTTCAGAAAAATGTTGATCGCCGCACTACATAGCAAGAAGGCGGTGTCTAGCCTCTTCATGCACCAGGGATGTGCGCCACTTCTTCAGCGAATCAAGCAGAATAAACATCTGCAAAATGGCAAGCGTAAATATCGAAACAAAAATGTCCTCCTAAAAATAAAAAAAATAAAAAAAAAACACAAGGACAATAAAACTTACATCCAGCACAGAGGACTGTATGGCAGCAAGCTGAGTCTTGGCCGCCTCGGGAAGAGTCTCAGCGTACTTCGGGGTAATAGCACTGCGCATTTGACTCATTATCTGTCTGCGGTCCTGAGAAGTAAACCGGCCTGAAGAAGGGATCTGATCTAACTCAGCATCAATGGCTTTCTGAGGGTCATGTATTTCTATTAGAAAAACAACAGCCTTAGAATCTCTGGGAGAAACTATAGAACTGCCAGACGAAGAACGGCAAGTGGTTACGATGTTGGAGTAAAACTTACCACCCAAATTCCTAGCCCTCTCCGCCACCTTCAGAGGAATTTTCTGGCAGACGTCTTCTGGTATTCCCTCAAGTGGATCAATCGCCGCCTTAGCTCTTTGGGAACTAGGAGAGGCAAACTCCCCAGCATTGGGAGTGTCTTGGGCAAACACCCTTTGACGCGCCGAGGACGCCTTCGACGCCTTCACAGTTGCTGACTTGAAGGAAGGTTTTCCTGTGTCACCAGCCTTACGCTTGGAGGGTAGTGTCGCGGTCGTGACGGATTTCCTCGAACCTTGGAAAGACCAAACCACGTCAGTTGCAAAAACTGAAGGAAATCACATACTCCGGAAGGCTTGAGCAATACCTTCTTTTCCTCCATGGGAGGGTTAGGTTGTTGAACGACCTGCTCCGGGACGGCCTGCTCAATGGCCTTCTAACGTTGCAAGGCCTGAAAGGTACTTGCATCAAGCACCTCTGCCAGCCAGGTCGGCATATCCACGCGGCCCTTGGCTGCATCATCCAGCTTCTCCATGGTCTCGTCTGAAAAGAAGAGGAAGACGTCAGGAAAACACAAAGCATTAAAGACAACGAAAAACCCAAGTTACAAAGCATTACCTCTCGGCATATACGGACACAAGCCCACAGCCGAGAGGAAGACAGGATCTTCCAACTGATCCAAATGAGGCAACCACCCCTCAGGTATATAAGTCGTCTTGGTTCCAACTGTGAGCGCCTTGGCCTTGAATAGGGACGAAACCCGTTTCCAGAGGGCGGCAGAAACCGGAGGAAAGGAACCACTTTTTCCAACAAAGTTGGGTTGAAGCGTCCATCGCCTCATCCTGCTACACATCTCCAAGTCAGTGGTTCTGATAACCACCCATTTCTTACGCCAGTGATGCCATTTGAACGCCTTGCCCATAACCGTCTTGTATGCTCCCTTATAAGTAAGGGCTAGCCAACCCTCGACAGCTCGAGGAACTTGGGACATTGAGGCTATCCTGAGAAATGCGGGGAAAGAAGGGGTAATACCCTCAAGTTCACATCGGGCAATGTATCCAAAGACACCGGCCCAGGAGTTGGGGGACATTTGGTTCAATCCTATGTTAAAACCTTCCAGCACCTCAACCACAAAAGGGTGGGGAGGAAACCTCATGCCTAGTTTTAAGAAGGAGCTGTACACGGCGAACTCCCCTTCTACCAAACCAAAGCTGGTACAATCTATGTCGGACGGCATGCAAAACTTGTATTCAGAACCCAAGTTCAAAGACGCCCCATAATCAGCTCCCTGGACAGTAAGATAATTCAGCCACGTCTGAAGAGGGAAGATGTCGCAAGGATGAAGGTGGCCTTCTTCACTCTTGGACGGGCCTGCTGGCGCACCCTCAGCACGCTCATTCGTGGGAGCGTCCTCCTCTATGTGGGAAGAAGATTCCCCCTCGAAACATGGTTCGTCCCCTATTTGCACCATAGTATCCTGCACAGGCTGAAAAATTGGCTCAAGACGAGGGGCATAGCTTGAAAAATGAAGACGTAGTTTTGACTAAGATCCCCATATCGTAGACAGGAGAAGAGAACAAAGAATAAACAAAATCAACAAACATGTTTTCTCGAAATAAATGTTACCTGATGGATTGAAGAGAAGACTTCCAAAAAAACTCGATGAAGAACTTCAAGAACAAGACTTTGAAGATTATGGTGGTGCTATAGTGTCTCTTGGTGGTTCTTGGACGCCGAAAATCGCCTTCTCTTGTGGCTCTCAAATGATTTTAGAAATGAGGGGGAAAATCACTCAAAGTTGTCACTTATTTATAGAGGGGTAAGAAATGATTTGTTAGGTTATGATTCATATGACAGTTCATAAATCATGCGGAAAAACCATAAAGCCAGGAAACATATTATTTACACATAATCATTTAGCATAGTTTAGATGCATACTCTTTGTTGCGTGCCTTCCCTAGCTGCGCCCGAACCGAACAAGAACAAGTCTTTAGGACTCCAAGTGTCGTCCCTCCGTAGATAGTCCACAGCACGTCCGGATCCGCCTTAAGATTGACCAACTAGAATCGCCCTTAAGGTTCTAATATTTTCGGTTAGGTAGGCAAGAATATTGGCTGATTTTTCTGCTTAAAAATCTTAGTTTTGAATACTTAAAACTTGTGTATAAATAATGACCCCTAGGCCTTTATTTATAGAGTTATGGAAAAGGAATCGTAATCCTAGTAGGATACGAATTAATTGAAATTAGAATCCTACATGAATTCTATTTAATTAATTTATCCAATTAGGAATAGGAATTTAATCATACACTAACTCTTGTGGATTTAGGAATCACGCATGAGCACAAACTCACACACACACGGCAGCCACAAGGGCTGCCCATGCGCGTGCGAGCAGCAGCCCACGCAGCGCGGCCCACGCATCCGTGGCCTTGGCGCGCGCTGGGCCTGCCTTGCGGTAGGCCTGGGCGCTGCCTTGGCTGGGCTTGTGGCGCGCGTGCTTGCTGGGCGATGGCCCGGCTTCGTGCTGGGCCTTCGTCCGGCAGGCCTCGTCCGATGCTAATTCGTACGATACGCTTCCGATTAAATTTCCAGTTCCGGAATTTATTTCCGATACGAACAATATTTAATATTTCCGATTCCGGAATTAATTTCCGTTTCGAACAAATATTTAATATTTCCGTTTCCGGAATTATTTTCCGATTCCGGTAATATTTCCGATTCTGACAATATTTCCGTTTCCGGCAATATTTCCGATTCTGGTAATATTTCCATTTCCAATAATATTTTCCGATACGTACCATGTTTCCGTTTCCGGCAACATCTACGACTTGGATAATATTCATATTTCCGATACGATCCATATTTCCGTTTCCGGCAATATCATCGTTTCCGGAGTATTCATTTCTTGCCTGTGACGATCTTAGCTCCCACTGAAACCAAGATCCGTCGGTTCCGAATATTCATAGATGGAGTATTTAATGTCATTAAATACTTGATCCGTTTACGTACTATTTGTGTGACCCTACGGGTTCAGTCAAGAGTAAGCTGTGGATTAATATCATTAATTCCACTTGAACTGAAGCGGCCTCTAGCTAGGCATTCAGCTCACTTGATCTCACTGAATTATTAACTTGTTAATTAATACTGAACCGCATTTATTAGACTTAACATAGAATGCATACTTGGACCAAGGGCATTATTTCCTTCAGTCTCCCACTTGTCCTTAGGGACAAGTGTGCATTTCCTAATTCCTTTGTCGCTCGATGCTTGCTCTTGAACATAAGGTAAGAGTTGTCATCCTTATTATTTCCAGAGGTGTTCCTCGGTTTCAGAGTTCAACTGATCAAATAAACAGATAATCATAGCCTATGATTCATCCGAGCACGGCCATGCATTTCACAGTTTCTAGCTCTCCGAGTGGCCTTGTACAACTTTTAAGCATCTCATCCCGATTTATGGGAGGACAATCCCAATCTTGCGATCTTGAGATTAGACTTCGTTTGATAGGTGATTACCTGAGCGTTGCCTTTATAGCCTCCTTTTACGGTGCGACGGTTGGTCAACGTCAAAGCAACCAGTTCTCAAACAAGTAATCTCAAATCACTCAGGTATTGAGGATTTAGTGTCTAATAATTTAATGAAATTTACTTATGACAGACTTTCATCTCTTACAGTAAAGTTTCATAGGTCTTGTCCGATACTAGTCTTCCCAAAGTAAGTATCTATGCAAATGATTATGACATTGCCATGTCCACATAGTTCAAGAAACAGAACTACTAGTCATCTTGCATTCTAGTCGTCTAACGTTTTCTATGCGTCCAATTTTATAGAAAACTCCGACTAGGGACCATTTTCAACTTTTGACATTCAAGTTCACTTGATAGACATTTCTTAGTCACAGGACTGGTCCTGACAGTCTATCTTGAATATATTGTCAAATTGAAGGGACTCATCATTTAATACTAAACCAAGATTAAATGGAATATGAAAATACATTTCATATATGATAAATGTTCAACCCCAATGTTTTATAAGCATGGGCCTCAAACCCATCTTCTAAAACAGTTCATGGAATTCAAAGCTATGCTTGATTTCCAGTGCTACAATGTGAGTGTTGCTTCTCACTTGTTGCATAGGTTTAGTTATCATGCTTTGCCAATCTTAATATCCTTTTCATCGAATGTTCTTCGAGATATGATGATAAGATCTTTTCGAGTTTGTTTATTATGTGATCTAGTCTTTCTTACTTCGATGGTGGTTTTACTCATTTTGCAATGAAGAACCATCAAGTTAGCAGACGTTTTTCTTGCTTCAAGAGTGGTTCTACGCATTTTTCAATGAAGAATCATCAAGCCAGCAGATAGGTGATCTACCCAAGTTCAGTGAAGAACTTTAAACAACCCTGTTTTATTGCTTCTTAGGCAATAATTACTTTTACTTCAACTTTATAGGTTGCTAGTGATGCTTTGTTTGGAATTACTTATCCAAGCAGTTCACAGATATGTGGAATACTCTCAACTATATCTTAGAACATAGAAATCATTATTTTAATTTCCCACGCAACAACTCATGGTCTCCAACCCATGTTGCCATTTCAAAACACGATGCTCTATAACTCGTCCTTGTCAATGGTTAACTCCAAAGGGGTCTTGCTTGATCCTTTGCCAGTGTTTCTGCGTGTAGCATCAATATTTAGCATATCTTTATTTCCTTGAATCAAGAACTATTCCTATGTACCTTTTCAAGTACCATAAGTATTCTTGATCTCAATCTAGTTGATCTTCACTTAGATCAATAGAGATTGGTATATGTTCGTCATGGCTAAAGTCATACGATACGTTTTTGGCGATCCTCATATTATATCATACATGATAAATTCTTTTGCAGAATAATTCCCAATTGAATTCTATTCATGTAACTTTAGCTTATTCAATTTCAGCAGATACTGAATCCAGCTAAATTCTTTGACATATAATATAGGTTAAGAATCTCATTTAGACTCTTTGATGTTTAACTTAGTAAATGCTTATACATAGTTCAAACATCCTTTACTTAGATTTATTCACATGGGTCGAATATCTCCAATGGAGACTTTCGTGTTTGATTTAGTAAATGCCATTACTTAATCCAAAACAATATCATAAGATTTTTGTAAATAGATCTTAATACCCAGTATGTACTAAGTTTCGCCATGGTCCATCATTGATGAATTATTTCAAATCTAAGTCATTAGCATTTGAATGTTATTTCACAATAGAGAGATATGTGTGTAATACACATAGGACCAATTAAGTTTTAAGTACTCCCACTAAACTTCTTATATATCTATAAGAATCATGTACATTTTATGAAACTAAAATACTTATTAGCTTCACTAAAATACATTTCTAATTCCCAATTGCTTGCTTAAATCTGTACTTAGATTTCATAAGCTAGCTTTCCTTTTCAAGCATTTATTTGGATCCACAAATCCTATGACATACCATGTACATAGTTTATTCCAACATTTGATTGAGGAATACGTTTTGTCATCCAATTGCCATATGTACCAATATGCAATCATTGCTTGAATTATAGACTTAAGCATTACGATTTTGCATGAGGTTTCAACACAATCCATGCCATGAATTTGCTTGTAACCTTTAGCAACTAATCTAGCTTTGTGTGTGAACACAATTCCATGTTTGATGGTTTTTATCCTTAAAACAAACTTGCAACCAATAGGTGTGAAACTATTCTTGCAAATCAACAAAATTTCAATTTTGTCATCAAAACATTGAGTATGTTTTATGGCCTCTAACCATTTAAAACATTTGAGTCTATATATGGCCTCTAACCATTTTAGGGAATCTAGGTTTCGTCATAGCTTTCTTACAAGTCATAAACTCATTAATCTACATGATAATAGTTTGACTGCAAGTTGTAGGTTTCTTCACTATCGAATAGAAGAATCTCATAGTTTCATTGACCAGAACTCTATGTTTCCTTACTATCTAATAGAAGAATCTCATAGTTCCAGTGACTTGAACTCTATGCCTACTTGGGTATAGAACATCAAACAATAGAATATCAATAGGCACTTTGAGAGTCCTTTGAATATTCTATTCTCCTTGAAGCACTTGTAAAGTCTTCTAAGAGATGTCTATTCTTTAAAAGCTACTTCTAAAGTCCTTTCAGAATAAGTTCGGATTTTCTGAAGCACTTCGAAAAGCCTCCGGAATGTCCGTTTATGTTTGTTGTTCGCCTCGAAAACTTTCGAGGTCTATTTTCTCCCACTTGTCATTTTGGAAACGAATCTCCAAAAGGACATTATTTCGAGCAAACAAACATTATGTTCTCAAAAATTCGTGGTAGAAACAATACCCTTGTGCCTCATTTGAATAAATCATAATGAAACATATATCTATACTTGGGCCTTAGTTTGTCGAAATGACAAACACTAAGCTCCCACTGAGTTTTGCAACTCTCTAGATATATTTTATGAAAAGTTATTCTGAAATTACTTTTCAATAGTTTTGACGAATTTGGTTTAGTTTGGTGGTAGTTGAGCATTTTGTTTTAGAAATTATAGGAAAAGTTTTATGATCCATCATTGATCGAATCAAGTACTAATTGACTTCGATTATTCCAACTAAGATATGCCATATCTTATGGAGCTAGATTGTGAAATTACAACACACAATCATTGATGATCATATTTGGTCTCAAGTAATCATTAACATGATCTAACCTAGATCTTTATGATTTCTTACCAAGTGGATTTTATACTTCTGAATCTTTGAACTAGCCAAACAGATTCAACTTATATCACTTTTGAGTAAATAAACCTATATTCACTCAAATCCATGTGAAATAATAAAGTCATAAAATTTTTCTTTAGCTTTGAACTCTATTGTCTAGGCGTTCTAACAATAGTTCATATCTTTTGTTACTTTCAACAAGTAAGACTGGTTGTCTTAAAATTATCTAGAAATCAATCAACTTTCAAAAGTCCATTAAAATAGAGCTTTTGAATGTTAACTTGTTGATATGGTCTAAGCAACAATGCCAAAGATTTAGTGGAACTCAAATCAAGGGGTTGATTTGAACCTAGTAAAGCTCTTTAAAGAGTTGTTTGTTTTAATCAAGCATATTGACTCATTCTGTAAATGACCATTTCATTCAAATAAACAAACAAACATTGTTTTTGTTTTTCTTTGAATGTGAGTCTTTCTGTGTTTGAAGTAGAAATTTAGGTATGCTGATTATGGAACAAAATAGCCATTAAGTTCCAGCCTTTGAAAGGACTTAAAACAAACTAGATGACCCTACAACTAATGTAGCATTGCCATGCTTCATTTCCCACTTGTAGGTCATTAGTGTATCCTAGCTTCCATTATTTGAGTTATTACCGAAGTAAGAACCTCAAGCGGTATATGATACCAAGGAAGTTTGATTGCTAGGTCACTTCTCTTTAAACATAAATTTATAGGTAGAAACGGAATCGTAAATTCCTTTCATTTGTTCCTTTGTTTTCCTATTTCTTGTACCCTTTCTTATAGTCTTAAGAATTGAATTCTTTAGTGTTGACTTTTATACTTTGTTAGACATGTCCAATGTCACCCCAACAAGGTTCTTTACCATTTATGTTGAATATTTTGTTTCAACTAGATGATCTTACCAGAAGCTTCTAAAGTTCTCTAAGCATCGATCTATTCGAATGTCTAGGGACTAGACTCATTCGAGAATTAAATGGAAAAAGATATTAGGTTGTTAACCATTGGTAAAGCTGAGCATGTTAAACTCAATGCTTCATGATCTCAAAACTACAGTGTATTTTGAATTCACAAGCACCAATTGGTTTGCCATTCGATTTTGATATTCGAAAACAACCATAAAAGTCGATATAAGAAACGTACATTTTAAATTGCTCACTTTCTCTCATTCCGTGAATCGTTCTTGGATTCACTACCAATCGAGGAAATTTACTGTTACCTTTCTAAAAGGATTTATTGCAGTGCAAGATATTTAATTATAAACAATAATTAAAACATACATTGAAGCATGCAAAGTTTAAACATTTATCATGAATAATAACTTGAAATTAAAGCAACCATGCAATTCAAACAAGTTATTAGCATTTTATTCGATTTTATTGTTCCGGCAGGTGTGAATAAAATGATTCCAAGATCCTAAAATCATTGAAAACTAAGCACAGTTTGTCGACTTAATCCTAGAACATCTTAGGTAAGCAAAAGCCTTTTTGCTAATAGTCTAGAAACTATTCTTGGTTGATAGGTACGTCTAAGAACTTATTAGGTAAACCTATCGATTTTGCCACGACATAAAAGGACTCCTTACTTATATCGTTGAGTTTCACCAAAACTAACATGTACTCACAATTATTTGTGTACCTTGCCCCTTTAGGACCAATAAGTAACACCTCGCTGAGCGAAAACTATTACTAGATTGATGTAAAGGATATCCAAGCAAGTGTATATTTTGGCATGGCACCTTTTAACTCAATTTTTAAGTTTGGAACTTAAGGCTCTTACTATGTTGGTTAGATTTTAAGTGAACTAAAATCCTTAATCATGCAACATAATCAAGCTTTTGATCTCATGCATTTTAAGACATATTTAAAACAATAAATAACTTAAAACATGCATAAGATATTTGTGATCTAGTATGGCCCGACTTCATCTTGAAGCTTTGACTTCAAAGTCCGTCTTGAAAATCTCCGTGGGAGGCACCATTTTCTTCAAATAGGATAAGCTATAACTAATTACAACTATTTGATGGTTCGTAGACCATATTTGAATTGAAAAATAACTTTGGTACTTTAGACCAATTACATTCAAATTAATGGTACGCAGACCATATTTTCTATCCTATTTGGGCCATACTAGTCACTTCATAACCTGCAAAACAGTACATATACAATATATACCATTCACCCATTCATTATCATGAATGGCCCACATAGCTGGTTAGTAAAACACATTATGCATCACGTAAACATTTGCAGCAATTAATCAAGGGCACCAATAATCTACCAATTATTCAGTCCTTATTAATTCTAATCAAGTTGTTTTAACCTTAAGGATTTGTAGACCTAATCAAGAGTTTATGACTAAAAAGCGCTCCCACTTAAACCAATAAATTCATATGCTTTACCAATTTTAAACATAAAAATGTATTTCTAGTCTAACCGGAAACATACAAATTTAATTAAAATTTAAAGCTCATATAAATTTATAATTGAATCCAAAAATTTAATTTAATTTCAGTCGTATTTAAATTAATTCATGATTTTAATTTTAGTAAAATAATTAGAATAAATAACATTTATTATAATTATAATATTCAAAATTAAAATCCAAGAAAATAATTCAAATTATTAATTTTAAAATTAATTAAAATTACGTGAACTGAAATTTTCAAATTAAACATTCAAAACGATCTAATCGTAACGCAAACACCCTACGCGTTGCACGCCCATGGGCCGTACGCACACAGCCATTGCTGGCCATGTGCGCGCAGCCCATGCGCTCGTCGCATAGCTGCTGCTTCCCTATCGCAAGCCTCCGCACGCATTGGTGCTCGCTGCGCGCGCCAGCGCTCATCGCACGCGAGCTATCGCTCGCAGTGCGCGCGCGCGACATCGCTCGCTGGGCGCGCGAGCCATCGCTCGCTGGGCGCGCGACATCGCTCGCTGGGCGCGCGACATCGCTCGCTGTGCGCGCGAGCCATCGCTCGCTGGGCGCGCGACATCGCTCGCTGTGCGCGCGAGCCATCGCTCGCTGGGGCGCGACATCGCTCGCTGGGCGGGCGACATCGCGCGCTGTGCGCGCGAGTAATGCTGGGCGCAGCGCTCGTGGCACGCGAGCTTGCGCTCGCTGCGCGCGAGGCTGCGCGCTCTTGTGCGAGGCAGCGCGCATTGTGGCGCAGCTCGCTTGCTGCCCACACGCGACTGCCTTGGCTCGCCCTTCGCCCATGCCCATTCGTTCATTGCTCGTGGCACACGACACAAGGCAGGGCTGCTGCCTTGTGCTCGTGCACTACGCCCTTGCTCATTGCATTCGTGCCGCACGGGCGACGAGCTCCCTTGCTCGTCGTCGCATGCCCGCATTATACAACACCCCTTAAGGGTAACACGAAGCGTCCATTGCTTCGTGCGTGCAAGTTATATGAACGAATCGCATAAAAATTTAAAATTTATATTTAAAATTAATGACAAATTAATAAATATTATTAATTTCATAATTTTAGGGCGAAAAATCGAAAATTTATTATCCAATTTTGTCAAAATTTTAGAATGCCTTTTACATGCGGAATTGACACAAAAATCACTCGATTTGGATGAGTAACGAAGAAACTGCCGAAAAACTGCGTACGTATAATTAAATAAACGCAATTTGCAATTAATTAACAATTACGAAAATTAATCACCCCTTTTAATTCTTGCAAATTTGTAATATTTAACCATGTTCATGCAATTTAGATTATGAAAATAATAAGGGGCTCGTGATACCACTGTTAGGTTATGATTCATATGACAGTTCATAAATCATGCGGAAAAACCATAAAGCCAGGAAACATATTATTTACACATAATCATTTAGCATAGTTTAGATGCATACTCTTTGTTGCGTGCCTTCCCTAGCTGCGCCCGAACCGAACAAGAACAAGTCTTTAGGACTCCAAGTGTCGTCCCTCCGTAGATAGTCCACAGCACGTCCGGATCCGCCTTAAGATTGACCAACTAGAATCGCCCTTAAGGTTCTAATATTTTCGGTTAGGTAGGCAAGAATATTGGCTGATTTTTCTGCTTAAAAATCTTAGTTTTGAATACTTAAAACTTGTGTATAAATAATGACCCCTAGGCCTTTATTTATAGAGTTATGGAAAAGTAATCGTAATCCTAGTAGGATACGAATTAATTGAAATTAGAATCCTACATGAATTCTATTTAATTAATTTATCCAATTAGGAATAGGAATTTAATCATACACTAACTCTTGTGGATTTAGGAATCACGCATGAGCACAAACTCACACACACACGGCAGCCACAAGGGCTGCCCATGCGCGTGCGAGCAGCAGCCCACGCAGCGCGGCCCACGCATCCGTGGCCTTGGCGCGCGCTGGGCCTGCCTTGCGGTAGGCCTGGGCGCTGCCTTGGCTGGGCTTGTGGCGCGCGTGCTTGCTGGGCGATGGCCCGGCTTCGTGCTGGGCCTTCGTCCGGCAGGCCTCGTCCGATGCTAATTCGTACGATACGCTTCCGATTAAATTTCCAGTTCCGGAATTTATTTCCGATACGAACAATATTTAATATTTCCGATTCCGGAATTAATTTCCGTTTCGAACAAATATTTAATATTTCCGTTTCCGGAATTATTTTCCGATTCCGGTAATATTTCCGATTCTGACAATATTTCCGTTTCCGGCAATATTTCCGATTCTGGTAATATTTCCATTTCCAATAATATTTTCCGATACGTACCATGTTTCCGTTTCCGGCAACATCTACGACTTGGATAATATTCATATTTCCGATACGATCCATATTTCCGTTTCCGGCAATATCATCGTTTCCGGAGTATTCATTTCTTGCCTGTGACGATCTTAGCTCCCACTGAAACCAAGATCCGTCGGTTCCGAATATTCATAGATGGAGTATTTAATGTCATTAAATACTTGATCCGTTTACGTACTATTTGTGTGACCCTACGGGTTCAGTCAAGAGTAAGCTGTGGATTAATATCATTAATTCCACTTGAACTGAAGCGGCCTCTAGCTAGGCATTCAGCTCACTTGATCTCACTGAATTATTAACTTGTTAATTAATACTGAACCGCATTTATTAGACTTAACATAGAATGCATACTTGGACCAAGGGCATTATTTCCTTCATGATTACCCCTGCCACGCGTCATCACCCTACTGGATAACCCAAGAGCAGTAAAAACTAACGTCCGTTTTCACTCCTCATGAGGGGCAAATGATGTGGGCTTAAATATCTCCACCAAAAGGCCCAATATGCTAAACGACTAGTACAGGACACTCCAGGCCACCCATGGGTCCAAGGCCTGGAAGTTGGCTCAGACCTTGGTACCTAAACGAAACTAGAGCAAAGTCTTATTTCAGAGGCCCACCTTCGTTGACAACCAGGCCCGAATTGTTAAAGGCCCATCCATGTTTGTCCAAGGACACGTGTCCTAAATCCCCAGTGGGAAACTCATCCCACAGCTACGGTTGGGGGATCAATTCCAAAGAAACCCTATCCCTATAAATAGCTCAGATCCCAAGGTAAGGGGCAATCAATTCATTCCCACCTACCTTAAAACTATCTTTGCTCTGCCTTATCTCTTAAATTACTTCTCTCTCTAGCCTATACTTACTTAGGCATCGGAGGGAATATTCCTACGGGAATATTCTTGTTTTGCAGGTTGCCAGAGGTTCGTGCCAGCTCATACTTGATACCTCCGAGGAACGCGTGACACGTTATCACCGTAAAAGATCCCACAACAATTGGGGTATGTATTTTAATTACAGAGTTTTTTGTTTCACTGAATTTTTGTCTAAAAAGTTTAAATTAAAAAATATTTTTTTTTGACAGTATGAAAATATGGCATAATAAATACTTGAAAGGAAAAAATAAAGTACTTTTTTTTTTTTTGATGCAAGCTAGGAACGTTAGATTAAAAATTCAACAACATAATACAAAGAGTGGAGGTTCATGGAGGTCTATCCTCCATCAAAACATCCGAAACAGATTCCGGAGCCTGCTCAATAATACATATATTAAAGTTTGACAAAACGTCGGTTCTACACAACTTTGCTAATCTATCAGCAACTCTATTAGTTTTCCTTGCCTCGAATTCCAGCCTGATATCCGTCATCCTCGTACAAAGATCCCTGCATTTTTTAACAATCCAAAAATTAGCATCCTTGATCTCGTCCCCCTGTAGGATTCTATTTATAGCTTGCTGAGAGTCTGAATTGATAATGACACGACTCCATCTCCTTTCCTCTATGATCTGTAGGGTTGTACAGATAGCTTGAAGCTCCCCCATAAGGACCGAATGGATGTAGCATTTTTGTTGGTAGCCCAAAACCCAGTTTCCCATGTGATCTCTGACAATACCTGCAATACCCGCAACTCTATCCACAGCTACAAAAGCAGTGTCACAATTAATCTTTAGCCAGCTAGTGGGGGGTGGTTTCCAAAGGGGTGAAGGAAATAATGCCCTTGGTCCAAGTATGCATTCTATGTTAAGTCTAATAAATGCGGTTCAGTATTAATTAACAAGTTAATAATTCAGTGAGATCAAGTGAGCTGAATGCCTAGCTAGAGGCCGCTTCAGTTCAAGTGGAATTAATGATATTAATCCACAGCTTACTCTTGACTGAACCCGTAGGGTCACACAAATAGTACGTAAACGGATCAAGTATTTAATGGCATTAAATACTCCATCTATGAATATTCGGAACCGACGGATCTTGGTTTCAGTGGGAGCTAAGATCGTCACAGGCAAGAAATGAATACTCCGGAAACGATGATATTGCCGGAAACGGAAATATGGATCGTATCGGAAATATGAATATTATCCAAGTCGTAGATGTTGCCGGAAACGGAAACATGGTACGTATCGGAAAATATTGTTGGAAATGGAAATATTACCAGAATCGGAAATATTGCCGGAAACGGAAATATTGTCAGAATCGGAAATATTACCGGAATCGGAAAATAATTCCGGAAACGGAAATATTAAATATTTGTTCGAAACGGAAATTAATTCCGGAATCGGAAATATTGAATATTGTTCGTATCGGAAATAGATTCCGGAAATGGAATTTTAATCGGAAGCGTATCGTACGAATTAGCATCGGACGAGGCCTGCCGGACGAAGGCCCAGCACGAAGCCAGGCCATCGCCCAGCAAGCACGCACGCCACAGCCCAGCGCGCACAAGGCCACGCATGCGTGGGCCGCGCTGCGTGGGCTGCTGCTCGCATGCGTGGGCAGCCCTTGTGGCTGCCGTGTGTGTGTGAGTTTGAGCTCATGCGAGATTCCTGAATCTGCAAGAGTCAGTGTATGATTAAATGTCTATTCCTATTGGATAAATTGATTAAGTAGAATTCATGTAGAATTCTAATTCCAATTAATTCGCATCCTACTAGGATTACGATTCCTTTTCCATAACTCTATAAATAAAGGCCTAGGGGTCATAATTTATACACAAGTTTCAAAGTATTCAAAAGTGAGTTTTTTGAGAGAAAATTCAAACACCCATCTTGCCCCAAAAGTGCCGAATTTTCTGAGTACCTTAAGGGCGATTCTAGTTGGTCAATCTTAAGGCGGATCCGGACGTGCTGTGGACTTTCTACGGAGGGACGACACTTGGAGTCCTAAAAGACTTGTTCTTGTTCGGTTCGGGCGCAGCTAGGGAAGGCACGCAACAAAGAGTATGCATCTAAACTATGCTAAATGATTATGTGTAAATAATATGTTTCCTGGGTTAATGGTTGTTTCCGCATGATCTATGTAATGTCATATGTATCATAACCTAACAGTGGTATCACGAGCCCCTTATTATTTTCATAATCTAAATTGCATGAACATGGTTAAATATTACAAATTTGCAAGAATTAAAAGGGGTGATTAATTTTCGTAATTGTTAATTAGTTGCAAATTGCGTTTATTTAATTATACGTACGCAGTTTTTCGGCAGTTTCTTCATTACTCATCCGAATTGAGTGATTTTTGTGTCAATTCCGCATGTAAAAGGCATTCTAAAATTTTGACAAAAATAGTTTTTTTCTGCCGAACCCAGAATTCTCAAATTCGAAGCCTAACTATGACTTTTTGAAGGTTTTAGTTTTTCGAATGCAAAATTTCGTAAATTTAAGATGTTAAATTAAATATTTGCGATTCTTGTTGATAAATCTTGAATTTTTGATTGACCTATTGCATATGTTTAACAAGTTTGAATGCCTAGTCTTGTTAATTATGCAATCTAATTTGTAATTATGATTAATTTGTTGAAAATTAGAATAATTTAGAATTAATTTGATTTTCATAATTAATTGTAATTTAATTAGAAACCTATGATTAAAAACCACCATAAAAATTGTAAATTTACGATAAATTTTAAATTTTTATGACCTAGACTTGAATCCATATCAATCGGAAATCAATTGGATAATAAATTTTCGATTTTTCGCCCTAAAATTATGAAATTAATATTATTTATTAATTTGTCATTAATTTTAAATATAAATTTTAAATTTTATGCGATTCGTTCAAATAACTTGCACGCGCGAAGCAATGGACGCTTCGTGTTACCCTTAAGGGGTGTTGTATAATGCGGGCATGCGACGACGAGCAAGGGAGCTCGTCGCCCGTGCGGCACGAATGCAATGAGCAAGGCCGTAGTGCACGAGCACAAGGCAGCAGCCCTGCCTTGTGTCGTGTGCCACGAGCAATGAACGTATGGGCATGGGCGAGGGGCGAGCCAAGGCAGTCGCGTGTGGGCAGCAAGCGAGCTGCGCCACAGCGCGCGCTGCCTCGCACAACAGCGCGCAGCCTCGTGCGCAGCGAGCGCAAGCTCGCGTGCCACGAGCGCTGCGCCCAGCATCACTCGCGCGCACCAGCGAGCGATCTCGCGCGCCAGCGCGCGATCTCGCGCGCCAGCGAGCGATGCAGCGCCCCAGCGAGCGATGGCTCGCGCGCACCAGCGAGCGATCTCGCGCGCCAGCGCGCGATCTCGCGCGCCAGCGAGCGATGCAGCGCCCCAGCGAGCGATGGCTCGCGCGCACCAGCGAGCGATCTCGCGCACCAGCGAGCGCGGTAACGCGCGCGCGCTGCGAGCGATAGCTCGCGTGCGGTGGGCGCTGTGCGGAGGCTTGCGTATGGGACAGCAGCAGCTATGCAACGAGCGCATGGGCTGCGCGCACATGGCCAGCAATGGCTGTGTGCGTACAGCCCATGGGCGTGCAACGCGTAGGTGTTTGCGTTACGATTAGATCATTTTGAATGTTTAATTTGAAAATTTCAGTTCACGTAATTTTTAATTGATTTTAAAATTAATAATTTAAATTAATTTCTTGGATTTTAATTTTGAATATTATAATTATAATAAATGGCATTTATTCTAATTATTTTACTAAAATTAAAATCATAAATTAATTTAAATGTGACTGAAATTAAAATTAAATTTTTGGATTCAATTATAAATTTATATGAGCTTTAAATTTTAATTAAATTTGTATGTTTCCGGTTAGACTAGAAATACAATTTTATGTTTAAAATTAGTAAAGCATATGAATTTATTGGTTTGAGTGGGAGTGCTTTTAGTCATAAAACTCTTGATTAGGTCTACAAATCCTTAAGGTTAAAACAACTCGATTAGAATTAATAAGGACTGAATAATTGGTAGATTATTGGTGCCCTTGATTAATTGCTGCAAATGTTTACGTGATGCATAATGTGTTTAACTAACCAGCTATGTGGGCCATTCATGATAATGAATGGGTGAATGGTATATATTGTATATGTACTGTTTTGCAGGTTATGAAGTGACTAGTATGGCCCAAATAGGATAGAAAATATGGTCTGCGTACCATTAATTTGAATGTAATTGGTCTAAAGTACCAAAGTTGTTTTTCAATTCAAATATGGTCTGCGTACCATCAAATAGTTGTAATTAGTTATAACTTATCCTATTTGAAGAAAATGGTGCCTCCCACGGAGATTTTCAAGACGGACTTTGAAGTCAAAGCTTCAAGATGAAGTCGGGCCATACTAGATCACAAATATCTTATGCATGTTTTAAGTTATTTATTGCTTTAAATATGTCTTAAAATGCATGAGATCAAAAGCTTGATTATGTTGCATGATTAAGGATTTTAGTTCACTTAAAATCTAACCAACATAGTAAGAGCCTTAAGTTCCAAACTTAAAAATTGAGTTAAAAGGTGCCATGCCAAAATATACACTTGCTTGGATATCCTTTACATCAATCTAGTAATAGTTTTCGCTCAGCGAGGTGTTACTTATTGGTCCTAAAGGGGCAAGGTACACAAATAATTGTGAGTACATGTTAGTTTTGGTGAAACTCAACGATATAAGTAAGGAGTCCTTTTATGTCGTGGCAAATTCGATAGGTTTACCTAATAAGTTCTTAGACGTACCTATCAACCAAGAATAGTTTCTAGACTATTAGCAAAAGGCTTTTGCTTACCTAAGATGTTCTAGGATTAAGTCGACAAACTGTGCTTAGTTCTTCAATGATTTTAGGATCTTGGAATCATTTTATTCACACCTGCCGGAACACATAACTTGAATAAAATGCTTAATAAACATTGAATTATGCATGTATACTAGAATTTAAGTTTATTAAGAGAAACTGTGAATGGTTATTTATTTGTTTATTCTTTTCAATTGTAGTTTTAATATGGCAAACAACAATCAAAACATCATCATGGGTTCTGAGCTTATGGTCAAGCTGAACCTGACAAATTTTCTTGAATGGGAAGCTAAGCTAGTTGAAATAGTCAAACTCAATGGACTTGAGTATGTACTATCACATCCCATGCCAAGCTACTATGCCAGAGACATGACCCCTGAGAGATTTTACGCCTGGGATGCGGATCTCAAAAAGGTTATGAGTCTCATGCTGAACAATATCCCTGATGATTGGGCTAGAAGGTTTGTAGCCTATGAACCTTTTACGCTCATCAAGAATCTGAGGGATATCTGTCGTGGAAGTACGGAGGACAGGGACCTGAACGTCCATGAGTTGATTGAATCAATGTCTGGACTAAAGGTTAGTTCTCCCAACAGGTGTTATAGGATGGAGGTCCAAGAAACACATGTTCAGCTCCTTCGCACTAAACAGAGGGTAGGCGTCCCACTGAGGTTCCATGTGGATCTTATGTGTTCATATTTTGATCGCCTAAGTCTACTAGGAACACCAATAAGCGAAAGGATGGCAGTCTCTGTCTTGCTCAATTCACTACACAGTGGGTTTGGTCGCTTCAAGCAACAATACCTAAGTGAACCAAGAGAAGAAACAGTTGCAGAATTTATTCACCTTGTCAGAAAGGCTGAAATAGTACTGGACTGTGAAGCCAAGGATTTACTCAAGGCTAGAAAGAGACCATTCAAGAAAGGTGGAAAGTCCAAGGGCAATGCTAAATCAAAGCAGGACAAGTCCACATCAAGCTGTCTTTATTGTGATGGAATAGGCCATTACAAAAAAGAATGTCCAAAGCTAAAGGAAGATCAGAAGAACGGAACAGTCGTTCCATCTTCAGGTATTTTCGTTATAGACTGTATACTTGCTAATTCAACTTCTTGGGTATTAGATACAGGTTGTGGCTCACACTTATGTTCCAATCCACAGGGACTAAGAAGAAGTAGAAAGTTAAGCAAGGGTGAAGTCGACCTACGAGTGGGAAATGGAGCACGGATTGCTGCATTAGCTGTAGGAACATACTATTTGTCGTTGCCCTCCGGGCTAGTTTTGGAACTGGAAGAATGTTTCCATGTTCCAAGTCTTACTAAAAACATCATTTCAGTTTCTTGCTTAGATGCTAAGGGATTTTCCTTTATAATAAAAGACAATAGTTGTTCGTTTTATTTTAAAGAGATGTTTTATGGATCTGCTAGATTAGTCAATGGACTTTATTTATTAGATCACGACAAACAAGTATATAACATAAATACCAAAAAGGCCAAAAAGGATGATTCAGATCTCACCTATCTGTGGCATTGTCGATTAGGCCATATAAACTTGAAACGCTTAGAAAGACTTCAAAGAGAAGGAATTCTAGAACCATTTGACTTAGAGGATTATGGTAAATGCGAATCATGTTTACTTGGCAAAATGACAAAGCAACCTTTCTCTAAAGTTGGAGAAAGAGCAAATGAACTATTGGGTTTAATCCATACAGATGTATGTGGACCAATGAGTACAAATGCTAGAGGTGGTTTCAGCTACTTTATCACTTTCACTGATGACTTCAGTAGGTATGGTTATGTCTACCTAATGAAGCATAAGTCTGAATCCTTTGACAAATTCAAGGAATTTCATAGTGAAGTAGAGAATCAATTAGGCAAGAAGATCAAGGCACTGCGGTCTGATAGAGGCGGTGAATATCTGAGCTATGAATTTGATGACCATCTGAAAGAATGTGGAATTCTATCAGAATTGACTCCTCCTGGAACACCATAATGGAACGGTGTGTCAGAACGGAGGAACAGAACCTTGCTAGACATGGTCAGGTCAATGATGGGTCAGGCCGAACTTCCATTAGAATTTTGGGGACATGCACTAAATACAGCTGCACTCACTATAAATAGAGCTCCGTCTAAAGCTGTCGAAAAGACTCCATACGAATTATGGTTTGGAAAGCCTCCAAATGTGTCTTTTCTTAAGATTTGGGGATGTGAAGTTTACGTCAAACGATTAATTTCAGACAAACTTCATCCAAAATCTGACAAATGTATCCTTGTGGGCTATCCAAAGGAAACAAAGGGGTATTACTTCTACAATACATCTGAGAACAAAGTGTTTGTTGCTCGAGATGGTGTCTTTTTGGAGAAGGATCACATTTCCAAAATGACAAGTGGGAGAAAAGTAGACCTCGAAGAAATTCGAGTCGAACAACAAACTCTAGAGAATGCTCAAGATGACATTCAGGATGAAACTCAGAGACCTTTAGAAGAATCTGGTGAGAATCATGGTCAATCTAGAAATGTTACCCCGCGTAGATCGCAAAGATATAGATCTCAACCGGAAAGGTACTTAGGTATTTTGACGAACGAGAGCTATGACGTTCTATTACTTGAAAGTGATGAACCTGCGACCTACAAGCAAGCTATGACGAGCCCTAGCTCCAAGCAATGGCAAGAAGCCATGCAATCTGAATTAGACTCCATGTCTGAAAACCAAGTATGGGATTTGGTCGATTTGCCAGATGGCTACCAAGCCATTGGAAGCAAATGGGTTTTCAAACTGAAAAAGGACAAGGATGGGAAACTTGAAGTTTTCAAAGCTAGATTGGTTGCGAAAGGTTACAGGCAAGTCCACGGTGTGGATTACGATGAAACCTTTTCACCAGTTGCAATGCTAAAGTCTATTCGAATAATGTTAGCAATCGCTGCATATTACGATTACGAAATATGGCAGATGGATGTCAAAACTGCTTTCTTAAACGGCGTTTTAACAGAAACTGTGTTTATGACACAGCCTGAAGGTTTTGAGGATCCAAAGAATGCTAAAAAGGTATGCAAGCTAAAGAAGTCAATCTACGGATTGAAGCAGGCATCCAGGAGCTGGAATATACGTTTTGATGAAGCAGTCAGTGACTTTGGTTTCATCAAGAACGCGGACGAATCTTGTGTATACAAGAAGGTCAGTGGGAGCAAAATTGCTTTCCTAGTATTATATGTCGACGACATATTGCTTATCGGAAATGACATTCCTATGTTGAACTCTGTCAAGATTTGGCTTGGGAAATGTTTTTCGATGAAGGATCTAGGAGAAGCACAGTACATATTGGGCATCAAGATTTACAGAGATAGATCTAAAAAGATGATTGGACTTAGTCAAAGCACTTATATCAATAAGGTGCTTGATAGGTTCAAGATGGCGGACTCCAAGCGAGGCTACCTACCCATGTCTCATGGAATGACTCTAAGCAAGACTCAGTGCCCAAAAACACTTGATGAGCGTAGACGAATGAATGGGATTCCATATGCATCATTGATTGGTTCAATAATGTATGCTATGATATGTACACGCCCGGATGTTGCGTACGCACTCAGTGCTACGAGCAGATACCAGTCAGACCCAGGAGAGGCGCATTGGACTGCTGCCAAGAATATTCTGAAGTACCTGAAAAGGCACAAAGATGACTTCCTGGTCTATGGTGGAGATGATGAATTAATTGTTAAAGGCTATACGGACGCAAGTTTCCAAACCGACAAAGATGATTTCAGATCACAGTCTGGGTTTGTCTTCTGCCTCAACGGAGGAGCAGTAAGCTGGAAAAGTGCTAAGCAAAGCACCATTGCGGATTCTACAACTGAAGCGGAGTACATTGCTGCACATGAAGCAGCAAAGGAAGCTATATGGCTAAGGAAGTTCATAGGAGAACTTGGTGTAGTCCCCTCCATTAAAGGACCAATAGCCCTGTATTGTGATAATAACGGAGCTATTGCACAGGCAAAAGAGCCTAGACACCACCAGAGAGTCAAGCATGTACTTCGTAGATTTCACCTTCTACGAGAGTTCGTTGAAAGAAAAGAAGTCGAGATAAGCAAAATTGGAACTGATGACAACATATCAGATCCATTAACTAAACCTCTGCCGCAAGCGAAGCACAACTCGCACACTGCAGCTATGGGAATCAAGCATATTGGAGAATGGCTTTGATGTCTCTGTTTAATGTTTTAAAGTTTTAGAGTTTAAATCTTTGTAAAACATTATTGGTTAATCATTCACAATAAATGAAAGGAATTCATTTTTCCATTTAATTTGTGGTTTATTAAATGATGAGTCCCTTCAACTTGACGATATATTCAAGATAGACTGTCAGGACCAGTCCTGTGACTAAGAAATGTCTATCAAGTGAACTTGAATGTCAAAGGTTGAAAATGGTCCCTAGTCGGAGTTTTCTATAAAATTGGACGCATAGAAAACGTTAGACGATTAGAATGCAAGATGACTAGTAGTTCTGTTTCTTGAACTATGTGGACATGGCAATGTCATAATCATTTGCATAGATACTTACTTTGGGAAGACTAGTATCGGACAAGACCTATGAAACTTTACTGTAAGAGATGAAAGTCTGTCATAAGTAAATTTCATTAAATTATTAGACACTAAATCCTCAATACCTGAGTGATTTGAGATTACTTGTTTGAGAACTGGTTGCTTTGACGTTGACCAACCGTCGCACCGTAAAAGGAGGCTATAAAGGCAACGCTCAGGTAATCACCTATCAAACGAAGTCTAATCTCAAGATCGCAAGATTGGGATTGTCCTCCCATAAATCGGGATGAGATGCTTAAAAGTTGTACAAGGCCACTCGGAGAGCTAGAAAATGTGAAATGCATGGCCGTGCTCGGATGAATCATAGGCTATGATTATCTGTTTATTTGATCAGTTGAACTCTGAAACCGAGGAACACCTCTGGACATAATAAGGATGACAACTCTTACCTTATGTTCAAGAGCAAGCATCGAGCGACAAAGGAATTAGGAAATGCACACTTGTCCCTAAGGACAAGTGGGAGACTGAAGGAAATAATGCCCTTGGTCCAAGTATGCATTCTATGTTAAGTCTAATAAATGCGGTTCAGTATTAATTAACAAGTTAATAATTCAGTGAGATCAAGTGAGCTGAATGCCTAGCTAGAGGCCGCTTCAGTTCAAGTGGAATTAATGATATTAATCCACAGCTTACTCTTGACTGAACCCGTAGGGTCACACAAATAGTACGTAAACGGATCAAGTATTTAATGGCATTAAATACTCCATCTATGAATATTCGGAACCGACGGATCTTGGTTTCAGTGGGAGCTAAGATCGTCACAGGCAAGAAATGAATACTCCGGAAACGATGATATTGCCGGAAACGGAAATATGGATCGTATCGGAAATATGAATATTATCCAAGTCGTAGATGTTGCCGGAAACGGAAACATGGTACGTATCGGAAAATATTGTTGGAAATGGAAATATTACCAGAATCGGAAATATTGCCGGAAACGGAAATATTGTCAGAATCGGAAATATTACCGGAATCGGAAAATAATTCCGGAAAC
This sequence comes from Spinacia oleracea, assembly GCF_020520425.1. Classification (NCBI taxonomy): domain Eukaryota; kingdom Viridiplantae; phylum Streptophyta; class Magnoliopsida; order Caryophyllales; family Amaranthaceae; genus Spinacia; species Spinacia oleracea. The sequence continues at coordinate 134,467,227 of NC_079489.1, read as the reverse complement.
GGAAATATTAAATATTTGTTCGAAACGGAAATTAATTCCGGAATCGGAAATATTGAATATTGTTCGTATCGGAAATAGATTCCGGAAATGGAATTTTAATCGGAAGCGTATCGTACGAATTAGCATCGGACGAGGCCTGCCGGACGAAGGCCCAGCACGAAGCCAGGCCATCGCCCAGCAAGCACGCACGCCACAGCCCAGCGCGCACAAGGCCACGCATGCGTGGGCCGCGCTGCGTGGGCTGCTGCTCGCATGCGTGGGCAGCCCTTGTGGCTGCCGTGTGTGTGTGAGTTTGAGCTCATGCGAGATTCCTGAATCTGCAAGAGTCAGTGTATGATTAAATGTCTATTCCTATTGGATAAATTGATTAAGTAGAATTCATGTAGAATTCTAATTCCAATTAATTCGCATCCTACTAGGATTACGATTCCTTTTCCATAACTCTATAAATAAAGGCCTAGGGGTCATAATTTATACACAAGTTTCAAAGTATTCAAAAGTGAGTTTTTTGAGAGAAAATTCAAACACCCATCTTGCCCCAAAAGTGCCGAATTTTCTGAGTACCTTAAGGGCGATTCTAGTTGGTCAATCTTAAGGCGGATCCGGACGTGCTGTGGACTTTCTACGGAGGGACGACACTTGGAGTCCTAAAAGACTTGTTCTTGTTCGGTTCGGGCGCAGCTAGGGAAGGCACGCAACAAAGAGTATGCATCTAAACTATGCTAAATGATTATGTGTAAATAATATGTTTCCTGGGTTAATGGTTGTTTCCGCATGATCTATGTAATGTCATATGTATCATAACCTAACAAGGGGGTGGTTGTTTGTATGATGCTCAGAGGGGAATAGGTTGCAGGCCTTGGAGGTATGGAATTCCCAAGCGAGAGCTTGGGCTTCCAAGATGCACCTATCCGTTGAGATTTGTGTTTGGTTGAAAACAAAGGTATTTCTCCGTTTCCAGATGGACCATAGGACTGCTGGAAACAGAGTCTTCCAGGGGAGGGATATTTGTGTGGATGCTGGCGGGGGTTTGTGTGATATGTTTGAGTGCAGCCACTGTTTTGGTTGGGGGGTAAAAAACGAGTCATCGACTCCAAGTTGGTACCAAACTTCTTTAGCTTGTTTACAATCCCTAAGGACATGGATTGAGTCCTCAGGAGCATTGTCATTGTAACAGCAAGCACAAGTGTTAGATGGGCATAGATGCCTCACAAATAATGCACATTTATGAGGTAGTCTATCGTGGAAAGCAAGCCATAAGAAAAACTTTATTTTTGGTATTGTGTCCGATTTCCAAATCCAATTCCAAGAGTGCTCCAAAGAAGGTTTTACATTTCGCAATACAGCCATAACTTTTTTAAAACAAAATTTTCCATTTATAGCAAAATCTGAAAACACGAAATCCTCTTGATGGGCCACCTGATCCTGGAGGGGGACAGCTCTACACATTTGAATCACAGACTGAGGAAGGTGGAAAGAAAGCGAGGAAAAATCCCACCCCCCATTATTCATACAATGGCTCACCAAAAAATCACTCTCCCCTTCTAACAAAGGACCATGGATGAGGCTACGGAGAGAAGTCCCCCCAATCCACTTATCCTCCCACAAGTTCACACAATCCCCATTGCCAATACCCCACGACACATTTGACCTGAAAAGAGACCACATCTTTCCCATGGCCTTCCATAGGTGAGACCCATACTGGAACGCTCTAAACATGTTATTTGACTTTGAGTATTTATCTTTCAAAACCCGGACAGCAAGGTTCTCATCTTGGTGTAGCATTCTCCACCACAATTTCAGGATATACGCTCTATTGAGGGTTTTGACACATCTAATCCCCAAACCCCCCTCCTCTTTTGGAATAGCAATCTTTTCCCAGCTAAGAAGATGAACCCCCCCTTTTATCTTTCTCTTTTCCCCATAGAAATCTTGCTAAGCAACTGTTTATGGACTTTAGGATAGATTCAGGTAGAAGAAGGCATTGCATATAATAGTTAGGAATTGTATTTAGGGTGGAGGAAATGAGACACAATCTACCAGCTTTCGAGAGGAACTTGGATTTCCAGGAAACAAGTTTACCCGTGATTTTGTGCATAATAACCTGGATGGTGGTCTTGGTTGGCCTCTTGCCCGAGATTGGGAACCCCAAATAAGGATTGATCTCACTGGCTTCCTGGATTCCTATAGCCTCACAGAACAAGGATCTATCACTATGGCTCGTATTTTTCGAAAAAAGGACTCTACTCTTACTCATGCTAATGGTTTGGCCTGATATATCACAAAAAGAGTCCAAAATTTCCTTGAGAATCGAGATGTTCCCAGTTGAGGTTTCCCCAAACAACAAAATGTCATCCGCAAATAAGAGGTGAGAAATAGGGACATTTTTCCTACCCATGCTAAACGGGGACCAAAGGTTTTTCTCCACCGCTTCATGAATCATTAAAGAAAGCACCTCCATACAAATAATGAAAATATAAGGGGAAAGGGGATCCCCTTGACGGATACCCCTAGAAGGAGAGAATGACTCTGTCGGGACTCCATTCACCAAGACCGAGGAAGAGACGGATGAGATACAACTCATAATCAAATTGACAGACGGGTGATCTAAGCCATATCTCAACAAGCAACTCCTAATAAAACTCCACTCTAGTTTATCGTACGCCTTCTCAAGATCAAGCTTAAGCACAAACCACCCCCTTTTCCCTTTCCTAGCTCTCATGGAGTGGAGGATCTCATTAAAAATGATGACATTTGTCTCCGTCCCCCGCCCCGGAAGGAAGCTATTCTGGTTCGGAGAAATTCTTTTGGGGAGGGAAATTCTCATTCTATTTGCAATGACTTTAGTGATAATTTTATAAACTGTATTACAGAGACTAATAGGGCGGAACTGAGATATGGAAGCAGGATCCTCCTTTTTTGGGATAAGGGCTATGATAGACTCGTTAATCACCTGAGGAACTCTTTGATTTTGAAAGACAGATTTGATGAATGGAATCAATTCGACCTTAATGGTATCCCAGAATTTCTTGTAAAAGAAAGGGTGATAACCATCCGGGCCCGGGGCTTTGAAAGAGCCCATATTTGAAAGCGCATTCCAAATTTCACACTCAGGGGGGATAGCACAAATGGAGATGGACTGCCCCACAGGCAAGAGATTGAACGGAAAATTTTTCCAGTTAACAGGGGAAAGAAGTCGTGAAGAGCTGTTGGAAATACCCCTTAATATGGTCTGACAAGAGCTTAGGTTCTGAGATTTCCTCACCAACATCAGAATTCAGAGATAGAATGTTGTTTTTCTTTCTTCTAACCACCACCGACTTATGGAAGTAAGTAGTATTCCTATCCCCCTCTAACAACCAGTTGTCCCTGGCTTTCATCATCCAAAGGAGCTCTTCTTGATGGAGAATCGAGAGAAGCTCCTGTTGGAGAGAAAGCTCAAGGTCAAATAAAAAAGAGGAAAAACCATTTTCACCTTGAGTTTTTTGAATGCCCTCGATCCTCGAAAGGATCCTGGCTTTTTTTTTGAAAACATTTCCAAAGATGTTTTTGTTCCAATTTTCTAAAACAGGCGAGAGATCTTTGAGTTTTTCTACAAATTGCTTTCCCGTACTAGACCATTCACTAACCAACATATTTTCAAAAGCGAAGTCTAGACACCACATTGGTTCAAAGCGAAAGGGTTTCTTTTTTTGAGCATTATTCTGGTTGCAGAAGTTAAGCAAAATCGGACAATGATCAGAGGTTAAGCGGGGCAGAACTCTAAGATATGCAGAGGGGAACATTTCCATCCAATCAACTGTTGACCAAGCTCTATCCAACCTTTCCCAAATAGGCCCAATTTTTCTTTTGTTTGTCCAAGTAAATTTTTGACCCGAAAAACCCATATCAATCAGACCACAATCAAACATACATGACAAGAATGCATTTGCCCGATTTAACTTAATCGGGCGACCACAAAATTTTTCGTGAGGAAAACAGACTTCATTGAAATCTCCTAGGCTAACCCAGGGCATGTTCATAATGCCCGCCAGATTCTGAAAATCCGACCACAAAGACTTCCTAAAAAGAAATTTTGTACTAGCATAAACATGAGAAATAAAAAATAATTTTTGAGAGGAACGAACCTGAATTATCCCATGAATGCCCTGTGTAGAGGTGCGGATGGGTTCAAAACTCACAAATCTTGAACGCCAAAGCACTACTATCCCACCAGAGAGCCCGATTGGGTCAACCATCATCCACTCATCATACGGTAATTTGCAAACAATCACCTCAGTATTTGCACGACTCACCCGGAGCTCCGAAATTACAATCATATACGGCTGATGTTGCTGAATTAGGAGGCTGATATTCCTGGAAAAGGAAGAACGGGCTATGCCCCTGGCATTCCAGTATAACACTGACATATTAAACGGTGTCGGTGGTCGACCAAAAGGTTCCAGGCCCCCTCCCTCCATCATGTAGTCTCTGTCCCTTCCTTGAACTGGGTCGAACAGAAAACAATGCCTCGGCTCCAGGCACATTTTTATTGGCCTTCCTAACTCGAGTGCTCCTTCGTACTCCCACCTGACATGGAGCTGAATTTGGGTTTGACGGCGTTGCACACGAACCATTTTGACCACATTCGACCAACTGATTGTCTGGATTGTGATGTCTGAGTACTCCATTAGAATAACCTCCAAATTGCGGGGAAGAACAGGAGGTGGGTCCATAAAAACGGAAAAAGCTTCTGGGACAACATTCCTGGAGTTCTTCTCCGCCAACTTGGCCATTTCCCAGTAGAAGAGTGCCCGAACGTGTTCTGGGAGAAAATGAAGGAAATAATGCCCTTGGTCCAAGTATGCATTCTATGTTAAGTCTAATAAATGCGGTTCAGTATTAATTGACAAGTTAATAATTCAGTGAGATCAAGTGAGCTGAATGCCTAGCTAGAGGCCGCTTCAGTTCAAGTGGAATTAATGATATTAATCCACAGCTTACTCTTGACTGAACCCGTAGGGTCACACAAATAGTACGTAAACGGATCAAGTATCTAATGGCATTAGATACTCTATCTATGAATATTCGGAACCGACGGATCTTGGTTTCAGTGGGAGCTAAGATCGTCACAGGCAAGAAATGAATACTCCGGAAACGATGATATTGCCGGAAACGGAAATATGGATCGTATCGGAAATATAAATATTATCCAAGTCGTAGATGTTGCCGGAAACGGAAACATGGTACGTATCGGAAAATATTATCGGAAATGGAAATATTGCCAGAATCGGAAATATTGCCGGAAACGGAAATATTGTCAGAATCGGAAATATTACCGGAATCGGAAAATAATTCCGGAAACGGAAATATTAAATATTTGTTCGAAACGGAAATTAATTCCGGAATCGGAAATATTAAATATTGTTCGTATCGGAAATAAATTCCGGAATCGGAAAATTTAATCGGAAGCGCATCGTACGAATAAGCATCGGACGAGGCCTGCCGGACGAGGCCCAGCACGAAGCCAGGCCATCGCCCAGCAAGCCAAGCGCGCCGCACAAACAGCAACGCCAGGCCCAGCGCAAGGCCAGGCCCAGCAGGCTGCGCACAGCGCGCACAGCACGCGCAGCGCGCAGCGCGCACAGCGCGCACAGCACGCGCAGCGCGCAGCGCGCGCGGGCGCTGAGTGGGCTGCTGCTCGCGCGCACGCATGAGGCCCATCGTGGCTGCCGTGCGTGTGTGTGCAAGTGTTTGTGTTCGTGCACGTTTCCTAAAACATGCAGAGTTCGGTTAATGATTAAATTCCTAATTCTATTTGATAAATTAATTAAATTAGAGTTCTTGTAGGATTCTAGGTTTGATTAATTTGTATCTGAATAGGATTTCGATTCCCTTTCCATACCGCTATAAATATGAGGCTAGGGCTCACAATTTATAACACAAGTTTAAAAGTATTCAAAGTGAGTTTTTGAGAGAAAATTCAAACACACATCTTGCTCAAATTGCCGAAATTTTCTAGTACCTTAAGGGCGATTCTAGTTGGTCAATCTTAAGGCGGATCCGGACGTGCTGTGGACTATCTACGGAGGGACGACACTTGGAGTCCTAAAGACTTGTTCTTGTTCGGTTCGGGCGCAGCTAGGGAAGGCACGCAACAAAGAGTATGCATCTAATCTATGCTAAATGATTATGTGTAAATAATATGTATTCCTGGGTTTATGGTTTTTCCGCATGATTTATGAATTGTCATATGTATCATAACCTAACAGTGGTATCACGAGCCCCTTATTATTTTCATAATCTAAATTGCATGAACATGGTTAAATATTACAAATTTGCAAGAATTAAAAGGGGTGATTAATTTTCGTAATTGTTAATTAATTGCAAATTGCGTTTATTTAATTATACGTACGCAGTTTTTCGGCAGTTTCTTCGTTACTCATCCGAATTGAGTTATTTTTGTGTCAATTCCGCATGTAAAAGGCATTCTAAAATTTTGACAAAAATAGTATTTTTCTGCCGAACCCAGAATTCTCAAATTCGAAGCCTAACTATGACTTTTCGAAGGTTTTAGTTTTTCGAATGCAAAATTTCGTAAATTTAAGATGTTAAATTAAATATTTGCGATTCTTGTTGATAAATCTTGAATTTTTGATTGACCTACTGCATATGTTTAACAAGTTTGAATGCCTAGTCTTGTTAATTATGCAATCTAATTTGTAATTATGATTAATTTGTTGAAAATTAGAATAATTTAGAATTAATTTGATTTTCATAATTAATTGTAATTTAATTAGAAACCTATGATTAAAAACCACCATAAAAATTGTAAATTTACGATAAATTTTAAATTTTTATGACCTAGACTTGAATCCATATCAATCGGAAATCAATTGGATAATAAATCTTCGATTTTTCGCCCTAAAATTATGAAATTAATATTATTTATTAATTTGTCATTAATTTTAAATATAAATTTTAAATTTTATGCGATTCGTTCATAAAACTTGCACGCACGAAGCAATGGACGCTTCGTGTTACCCTTAAGGGGTGTTGTATAATGCGGGCATGCGACGACGAGCAAGGGAGCTCGTCGCCCGTGCGGCACGAATGCAATGAGCAAGGGCGTAGTGCACGAGCACAAGGCAGCAGCCCTGCCTTGTGTCGTGTGCCACGAGCAATGAACGAATGGGCATGGGCGAAGAGCGAGCCAAGGCAGTCGCGTGTGGGCAGCAAGCGAGCTGCGCCACAACGCGCGCTGCCTCGCACAAGAGCGCGCAGCCTCGCGCGCAGCGAGCGCAAGCTCGCGTGCCACGAGCGCTGCGCCCAGCATTACTCGCGCGCACAGCGAGCGATGTCGCCCGCCCAGCGAGCGATGTCGCGCCCCAGCGAGCGATGGCTCGCGCGCACAGCGAGCGATGTCGCGCGCCCAGCGAGCGATGTCGCGCGCCCAGCGAGCGATGTCGCGCGCCCAGCGAGCGATGGCTCGCGGACCAAGCGAGCGATGCCGCGCGCCCAGCGAGCGATGTCGCGCGCGCGCACTGCGAGCGATAGCTCGCGTGCGATGAGCGCTGGCGCGCGCAGCGAGCACCAATGCGTGCGGAGGCTTGCGATAGGGAAGCAGCAGCTATGCGACGAGCGCATGGGCTGCGCGCACATGGCCAGCAATGGCTGTGTGCGTACGGCCCATGGGCGTGCAACGCGTAGGGTGTTTGCGTTACGATTAGATCGTTTTGAATGTTTAATTTGAAAATTTCAGTTCACGTAATTTTAATTAATTTTAAAATTAATAATTTGAATTATTTTCTTGGATTTTAATTTTGAATATTATAATTATAATAAATGTTATTTATTCTAATTATTTTACTAAAATTAAAATCATGAATTAATTTAAATACGACTGAAATTAAATTAAATTTTTGGATTCAATTATAAATTGATATGAGCTTTAAATTTTAATTAAATTTGTATGTTTCCGGTTGGACTAGAAATACATTTTTATGTTTAAAATTGGTAAAGCATATGAATTTATTGGTTTAAGTGGGAGCGCTTTTTAGTCATAAACTCTTGATTAGGTCTACAAATCCTTAAGGTTAAAACAACTTGATTAGAATTAATAAGGACTGAATAATTGGTAGATTATTGGTGCCCTTGATTAATTGCTGCAAATGTTTACGTGATGCATAATGTGTTTTACTAACCAGCTATGTGGGCCATTCATGATAATGAATGGGTGAATGGTATATATTGTATATGTACTGTTTTGCAGGTTATGAAGTGACTAGTATGGCCCAAATAGGATAGAAAATATGGTCTGCGTACCATTAATTTGAATGTAATTGGTCTAAAGTACCAAAGTTATTTTTCAATTCAAATATGGTCTGCGAACCATCAAATAGTTGTAATTAGTTATAGCTTATCCTATTTGAAGAAAATGGTGCCTCCCACGGAGATTTTCAAGACGGACTTTGAAGTCAAAGCTTCAAGATGAAGTCGGGCCATACTAGATCACAAATATCTTATGCATGTTTTAAGTTATTTATTGTTTTAAATATGTCTTAAAATGCATGAGATCAAAAGCTTGATTATGTTGCATGATTAAGGATTTTAGTTCACTTAAAATCTAACCAACATAGTAAGAGCCTTAAGTTCCAAACTTAAAAATTGAGTTAAAAGGTGCCATGCCAAAATATACACTTGCTTGGATATCCTTTACATCAATCTAGTAATAGTTTTCGCTCAGCGAGGTGTTACTTATTGGTCCTAAAGGGGCAAGGTACACAAATAATTGTGAGTACATGTTAGTTTTGGTGAAACTCAACGATATAAGTAAGGAGTCCTTTTATGTCGTGGCAAAATCGATAGGTTTACCTAATAAGTTCTTAGACGTACCTATCAACCAAGAGTAGTTTCTAGACTATTAGCAAAAGGCTTTTGCTTACCTAAAATGTTTTAGGATTAAGTCGACAAACTGTGCTTAGTTCTTCAATGATTTTAGGGTCTTGGAATCATTTTATTCACACCTGCCGGAACACATAATTCGAATAAAATGCTAATAACTTGTTTGAATTGCATGGTTGCTTTAATTTCAAGTTATTATTCATGATAAATGTTTAGACTTTGCATGCTTCAATGTATGTTTTAATTATTGTTTATAATTAAATATCTTGCACTGCAATAAATCCTTTTAGAAAGGTAACAGTAAATTTCCTCGATTGGTAGTGAATCCAAGAACGATTCACGGAAAAGAGAGAAAATGAGCAATTTAAAATGTACGTTTCTTATATCGACTTTTATGGTTGTTTTCGAATATCAAAATCGAATGGCAAACCAATTGGTGCTTGTGAATTCAAAATACACTGTAGTTTTGAGATCATAAAGCATTGAGCTTAAACGCTCAGCTTTACCAATGGTTAACAACCTAATATCTTTGTCCATTTAATTCTCGAATGAGTCTAGTTCCTAGACATTCGAATAGATCGATGCTTAGAGAACTTTAGAAGCTTCTGGTAAGATCATCCAGTTGAAATATAATGTTCAACATAAATTAAAATGGTAAGAACTTTGTTGTAGTGACATTGGACATGTCTAAACAAAGTATAAAAGTCAACACTAAAGATTCAATTCTTAAGACTATAAGAAAGGGTACAAGAAATAGGAAAACAGAGGAACAAATGAAAGGAATTTACGATTCCGTTTCTACCTATAAATTTATATTTAAAGAGAAGTGACCTAGCAATCAAACTTCCTTGGTATCATATACCGCTTGAGGTTCTTACTTCGGTAATAACTCAAACAATGGAAGCTAGGATACACTAATGACCTACAAGTGGGAAATGAAGCATGGAAATGCTACATTAGTTGTAGGGTCATCTAGTTTGTTTTAAGTCCTTTCAAAGGCTGGAACTTAATGGCTATTTTGTTCCATAATCAGCATACCTAAATTTCTGTTTTTCAAACACAGAAAGACTCACATTCAAGAAAAACAAAATAATGTTTGTTTGTTTATTTGAGTGAAATGGTCAATTACGGGTTGAGTCAAATATGCTTGATTAAAACAAACAACTCTTTAACAATAAAAACTTTACTAGGTTCAAATCAACCCCTTGATTTGAGTTCCACTAATCTTTGGCATTGTTGCTTAGACCATGTCAACAAGTTAACATTCACAAGCTCTATTTTAATGGACTTTTGAAAGTTGGTTGATTTCTAGATCAACTTAAGACAAGCTAGTCTTACTTGTTGAAAGTAACAAAGAATATGAACTATTGTTAGAACGCCTAGACAATAGAGTTCAAAGCTAAAGAAAGGTTTTATGACTTTATTATTTCACACAGATTTGAGTGAATATAGGTTTATTTACTCAATGTGATATAAGTTTGAATCTGTTTGGCTAGTTCAAAGATTCAGAAGTATAAATCCCACTTGGTAAGAAATCATAAAGATCTAGGTTAGATCATGTTGATGATTACTTAAATCAAGAATGATCATCAATGATTGTGTAGTAAAATTCACAATCTAGCTCCATAAGATATGGCATATCTAAGTTGGAATGATCGAAGTCGTTTCGTACTTGATTCGATCAATGATGGATCATAAAGACTTTTCCTTTAAATTCTAAAACAAAATGCTCAACTACCACCAAACTAAACTAAATTCGTCAAAGCTATAGAAAAGAAATTTCAGAATATCTTTTCGATAATATATATCTAGAGAGTTGCTAAACTCAGTGGGAGCTTAGTGTTTGTTATTCAACAAACTAAGGCCCAAGTATAGATATATGTTTCATTGTGATTTATTCAAATGAGACACAAGGGTATTGTTTCTACCACGAATTTTTGAGAACATAATGTTTGTTTGCTCGAAATGATGTCCTTTTGGAGATTCGTTTCCAAAATGACAAGTGGGAGAAAATAGACCTCGAAAGTCTTCGAGGCGAACAACAAACATAAACGGACATTCCGGAGGCTTTTCGAAGTGCTTCAGAAACATTCCGGAGGCTTTTCGAAGTGCTTCAGAAAATCCGAACTTATTCTTGAAGCACTTTAAAAGTGGCTTTAAAGAATAGACATCTCTTAAAAGACTTTACAAGTGCTTCAAAGAGAACAGAATATTCAAAGGACTTTCAAGTGGCTATTGATATTCTATCGTTTGATGTTCTATACCCAAGTAGGCATAGAGTTCAAATCACTGGAACTATGAGATTCTTCTATTAGATAGTAAAGAAACATAGAGTTCTGGTCAATGAAACTATGAGATTCTTCTATTAAATAGTGAAGAAACCTACAACTTGCAGTCAAACTATTATCATGTAGAGTTTGTGACTTGTAAGAAAGCTATGACGAAACCCAGATTCCCTAAAATGGTTAGAGGCCATATATAGACTCAAATGTTTTTAATGGTTAGAGGCCATAAAACATACTCAATGTTTTGATGACAAAATTGAAATTGTTAATTTGCAAGAATAGTTTCACACCTATTGGTTGCAAGTTTGTTTTAAGGATAAAAACCATCAAACATGGAATTGTGTTCACACACAAAGCTAGATTAGTTGCTAAAGGTTCAAGCAAATTCATGGCATGGATTGTGTTGAAACCTCATGCATAATCGTAATGCTCAAGTCTATAACTCAAGCAATGATTGCATATTGGTACATATGACAATTGGATGACAAAACGTATTCCTCAATCAAATGTTGGAAGAAAACTATGTACATGGTATGTCATAGGTTTTGTGGATCCAAATAAATGCTTGAAAAGGAATGCTAACTTATGAAATCTAAGTACAGATTTAAGCAAGCAATTGGGAGTTGGAACTGTATTTTAGTGAAGCTAATAAGTATTTTAGTTTCATAAAATGTACATGATTCTTATAGATATATAAGAAGTTTAGTGGGAGTACATAAAACTTAATTGGTCCTATGTGTATCACACACATATCTCTCTATTGTGAAATAACATTCAAATGCTAATAACTTAGGTTTGAAATTATTCATCAATGTTGGACCAAGGCGAAACTTAGTGCATACTGGGTATTAAGATCTATTTACAAAGATCTTATACCAATGTTTTGGATTAAGTAATGGCATTTACTGAATCAAACACGAAAGTCTCCATTGGAGATATTCGACCCATGTGAATAAATCTAAGTAAAAGAATGTTTGAACTATGTATAAGCATTTACTAAGTTAACATCAAAGAATCTAATGAGATTCTTCACCTATATTATATGTCAAAGAATTTAGCTGGATTCAGTATCTACTGAAATTGAATGAGCTAAAGTTACATGAATAGAATTCAAATTGGGAATTATTCTGCAAAAGAATTTATCATGTATGATATAATATGAGGATCGCCAAAAACGTATCGTATGACTTTAGGCATGACGAACATATACCAATCTCTATTGATCTAAGTGAAGACCAATTAGATTGAGATCAAGAAAAACTTATGGTACTTGAAAAGGTACATAGGATTACTTCTTGATTCAAGGAAATAAAGATATGCTAAATATTGATGCTACACGCATAAACACTGGCAAAGGATCAAACAAGACCCTTTGGAGTTAACCATTGATAAGGACGAGCTATAGAGCATCGTGTTTTGAAATGGCAACATGGATTGGAGACCATGAGTTGTTGCGTGGGAAATTAAAAATAGTAATTTCTATGTTCTAAGATATTATTGGAGAGTCTTCCACATATCTATGAACTGCTTGGATAGGTAAATCCAAACAAAGCATCACTAGCAACCTATACAGTTGAAGTAAAAGTACTTATTGCCTAAGAAGCAATAAAACAGGGTTGTTTGTTTATGTTAAAGAGTTCTTCACTGAACTTGGGTAGATCATATGTCTTCTGACTTGATGGTTCTTCATTGCAAAATGCGTAGAACTACTCTTGTATCTAGAAGGAATAGATCACAAAATAAACACACTCAAAAGATCTTATCATCATATCTCGAAGAACATTCGATGAAAAGGATATTAAGATTGGCAAAGCATGATAACTAAACCTATGCAACAAGTGAGAAGCAACACTTACATTGTAGCACTGGAAATCAAGCATAGCTTTGAAATTCCATGAACTGTTTTAAAAGATGGGTTTGAGGCCCGTGGTTGTAAAACATTGGGGTTGAACATTTATCATATATGAAATGTGTTTTCATATTCCATTTAATCTTGGTTTAGTATTAAATGATGAGTCCCTGCAATTTGACAATATATTCAAGATAGACTGTCAGGACCAGTCCTGTGACTAAGAAATGTCTATCAAGTGAACTTGAATGTCAAAAGTTAAAAATGGTCCCTAGTCGGAGTTTTCTATAAAATTGGACGCATAGAAAACGTTAGACGATTAGAATGCAAGATGACTAGTAGTTCTGTTTCTTGAACTATGTGGACATGGCAATGTCATAATCATTTGCATAGATACTTACTTTGGGCAGACTAGTATCGGACAAGACCTATGAAACTTTACTGTAAGAGATGAAAGTCTGTCATAAGTAAATTTCATTAAATTATTAGACACTAAATCCTCAATACCTGAGTGATTTGAGATTACTTGTTTGAGAACTGGTTGCTTTGACGTTGACCAACCGTCGCACCGTAAAAGGAGGCTATAAAGGCAACGCTCAGGTAATCACCTATCAAACGAAGTCTAATCTCAAGATCGCAAGATTGGGATTGTCCTCCCATAAATCGGGATGAGATGCTTAAAAGTTGTACAAGGCCACTCGGAGAGCTAGAAACTGTGAAATGCATGGCCGTGCTCGGATGAATCATAGGCTATGATTATCTGTTTATTTGATCAGTTGAACTCTGAAACCGAGGAACACCTCTGGACATAATAAGGATGACAACTCTTACCTTATGTTCAAGAGCAAGCATCGAGCGACAAAGGAATTAGGAAATGCACACTTGTCCCTAAGGACAAGTGGGAGACTGAAGGAAATAATGCCCTTGGTCCAAGTATGCATTCTATGTTAAGTCTAATAAATGCGGTTCAGTATTAATTGACAAGTTAATAATTCAGTGAGATCAAGTGAGCTGAATGCCTAGCTAGAGGCCGCTTCAGTTCAAGTGGAATTAATGATATTAATCCACAGCTTACTCTTGACTGAACCCGTAGGGTCACACAAATAGTACGTAAACGGATCAAGTATCTAATGGCATTAGATACTCTATCTATGAATATTCGGAACCGACGGATCTTGGTTTCAGTGGGAGCTAAGATCGTCACAGGCAAGAAATGAATACTCCGGAAACGATGATATTGCCGGAAACGGAAATATGGATCGTATCGGAAATATAAATATTATCCAAGTCGTAGATGTTGCCGGAAACGGAAACATGGTACGTATCGGAAAATATTATCGGAAATGGAAATATTGCCAGAATCGGAAATATTGCCGGAAACGGAAATATTGTCAGAATCGGAAATATTACCGGAATCGGAAAATAATTCCGGAAACGGAAATATTAAATATTTGTTTGAAACGGAAATTAATTCCGGAATCGGAAATATTAAATATTGTTCGTATCGGAAATAAATTCCGGAATCGGAAAATTTAATCGGAAGCGCATCGTACGAATAAGCATCGGACGAGGCCTGCCGGACGAGGCCCAGCACGAAGCCAGGCCATCGCCCAGCAAGCCAAGCGCGCCGCACAAACAGCAACGCCAGGCCCAGCGCAAGGCCAGGCCCAGCAGGCTGCGCACAGCGCGCACAGCACGCGCAGCGCGCAGCGCGCACAGCGCGCACAGCGCGCACAGCACGCGCAGTGCGCAGCGCGCACAGCGCGCACAGCACGCGCAGCGCGCAGCGCGCGCGGGCGCTGAGTGGGCTGCTGCTCGCGCGCACGCATGAGGCCCATCGTGGCTGCCGTGCGTGTGTGTGCAAGTGTTTGTGTTCGTGCACGTTTCCTAAAACATGCAGAGTTCGGTTAATGATTAAATTCCTAATTCTATTTGATAAATTAATTAAATTAGAGTTCTTGTAGGATTCTAGGTTTGATTAATTTGTATCTGAATAGGATTTCGATTCCCTTTCCATACCGCTATAAATATGAGGCTAGGGCTCACAATTTATAACACAAGTTTAAAAGTATTCAAAGTGAGTTTTTGAGAGAAAATTCAAACACACATCTTGCTCAAATTGCCGAAATTTTCTAGTACCTTAAGGGCGATTCTAGTTGGTCAATCTTAAGGCGGATCCGGACGTGCTGTGGACTATCTACGGAGGGACGACACTTGGAGTCCTAAAGACTTGTTCTTGTTCGGTTCGGGCGCAGCTAGGGAAGGCACGCAACAAAGAGTATGCATCTAATCTATGCTAAATGATTATGTGTAAATAATATGTATTCCTGGGTTTATGGTTTTTCCGCATGATTTATGAATTGTCATATGTATCATAACCTAACAGAAAAGCCATGTCCGCTATATCCGGGAGGTGGGCAGGATGCAGATCTCCCTGATTTGAGAGCATCATCAGGTTTATCCACGAATTTGAGACATTCTTCGGGTCTAGAACAAAGGCCCTGACAACACTCGCCGGAGCAATCACAACGTCTTCTATGGGTCCGGTTTCGAGCATGAATTGGACTTTGTTGGGGTTCAGATCCGAAATCCCGGCCGTCGGAGGATGGAGATCGACAATCTGGGTCGCTCTGGTAAAAACTAGGTGTTGGGGAGATGGCGGCGTCCAAGGTGGAGATGGGGTGGGGCTGGGAATGGGATGAGGGGATGAAGAATGAGAGCGGCTTGGGGTTGGCGATTGGAGAAAAAAGTCGGATGGTGGATCTGGGTTGTATGTGTACTTTAAATGTGTTTAATAAAGATAATATTTGGATGTCATTAATATTATTATTTTTTTACTTTTTGTTGGTTGTGATTAAAGCTAATTTACTAACTAATTTTTTTATGCCTTTTTGTTTTATTTTACAATTAATTTTAATATAATTGGTAAGTAGTATTAATTTGATTGACTAATTTCATTTTATGTCTTTTTTAGAGATTACATGAATCAATCCATGATTTGCATTAGAATTTCTTAATAGGTGATTTGCATTAAATAATCGATTTTTAAATTAATTAAATTCAATGTTATAAAACAATCAGCTTTTTTAACTCATTCAATTTGATGATGAAGTTATGGAGGTCATTTTAGACTACTACATAAGGGACACCAAATATTTACGAAAATGAGTTTAGGAGTTCCCTTATAAAATAGAGATAGTTTGACTTTGACTTGAACAACATTACTTTGAAGTTTGAACTATTTTCTCTACTTAAAAGTTACCATTTAGTATCAAAATTAAAATGTCTTGCTATCAATACCTAGTGAAATATAAAGCAACAAATATTTATATGAAAGTAAAAATCATATCAAATACAATTCCACTTGCATGGACCCGGTCCACCATAAGATTACCATGGACCAGGGTAATTAGGTAATTTTAACAGTGAGTAAATTATAGAAACTGTAGGTTCTGTAAAGTAACTATATCTCCAGAATAATAACTATGAACATAATAATGATAAGAATAACTATTCTATCCAAAGAGTAACTATATCATATAGAAAAGTAATTTTAACTGTAAAACAATTACTACTATATATTCATTCTTGTAGACAAAAGAGTAAATTATAGAAACTATAGGTTCTGTAAAGTAACTATATTTTCAGAATAGTAACTATGAAATAAATAATAATAATACAGTAATTTCGATGAGAACAATTATTCTATCAAAAGATTAACTATATTATATAGAAAAATAACTTTAGCTGTAAAACAATTACTATATTATAAAAATAAACAATATGATATAGATGGTTTAGAGGTCATATAGTAATTTTTTCTATTATATATCACATAATTACTGAAATATAAAAGAGTAACTATATCAAAAGTAACAGTAATTATAACTCTTGAACAATAATAAAGAAAACATTAACTACTTGGTTAGTTGTTTTAGCTACGACATTCTAATTCTTTGCATCTATTAAATAAACCATGTTAAACTCAAGTGTTTTTTGAACTACAAAATACTAATCGACACGTCCACGTGGACCACGTCTCTTTTTTCCACCAACACATCATGTCCTTCCTCTACCACGTTCTTGGTTTCCATTGTTGTCAGGATTTTCTTCTTCTCCTCCTGCTTTTGTTTTCCTTGCAGAATTTATTCTTTGCACGATTTCAATTATGGGTGCATCATCTTTGTATTTCTAAATCAATAATATTTAAACTAAGTTAATAATTTAACATTTAAATATGAAAAAATAACATAGTAACTATGTAAAACGTGTAGTTTCTATTATGCATCATATAGTAACTCTTACAATTAACGATGGTAAAATACTTGCAGAATTGCATATATAGTTATTGTTATTGTTATAGTCATAGAGTTACTGTCAAAATAATATAGGCACTTTTATTAATAATAACATGGAGTACAAAGAAAGATCATAAAAAGAACATAATGATAAGATAATAACTATTAAAAATATATAGTTACTATTATACATGATATAGTAACTCTTAATATTAATGATAGTCATATACGAGCAAGGTTGTAGATATAGTTATTGTTATGATCATATAGTTGTTGTGATCATAACATAGTAACTCTTATTATTAATAACATAGAAGACAACAAAGAACATAAAAAGAACATTATAATATACATAAAAAAACTATACCAAACATATAGTTACTATAATACAAGATATAATACCTATAAATATTATTGATGGTCATTTAGTCACAGAATTGCAGACATAGTTGATGTGATAATAATATAGTAACTCTATCCATAATACAGTAACTATATCATTAAAAATATAGAATAACATAAAAACATGCACATAACATAATAAACTAACATAGTACCTATTTCAAAAATATAGTAACTATATAAAACGTACAATAACTATTAAAGAAAATAAACATATGGTAACAAGTCATGATAAAATAAACAGAATATCTATTTCAAACATATAGTAACTATATAAATAATATAGTAACTATATAAATAATATAGTAACTATTGAAGAAAATAAACATATGGTAACAAATCATGATAAAATAATCATAGTACCTATTTCAAACATATAGTAACTATATAAGACAAAGTAACTAATATAATAATATAGTAACTATTGTACACATATAGTAACCATTATAATCACACAACAACTAGCTTAACATATAGTGACTATTATTATAATATAGTAACTATTGTACAAATATAGTAACCATTATAATCATATAGTCACTATCTAAGAATCAGACAAAAATATACTCGAAATAACATAGTACATAATGTAATCGTATAGTAACTATTATTTATCAAAAAGTCACTATAAACTGTTCTTAACATAGTAACTATCTTAAACACATAGTTATTGTTTTAAATTTATAATAACTTTCTAAAAAATATAGTAACTATTTTAAACACATAGTTACTGTTTTAAAGTTATAGTAACTTTTTAAAAAATATAGTTACTCTAAAAACTGCTACTAACATAAACACAACGAATATTCCAAAAACTATTAAAAACATTATTTTCGCAACATAAATTAAAGGTAACTATATCATTTATATACTAACTATATGAAACACTAACCCTAATTTCACCCAAACAACAAACACTATTTCTACCTCTTGTGCTTTGCTGCATCAATTCTTAAAGTTCATAGCCTTTGTCTCTTTTTTCTAAATTTAAGGCATTATTTCTTCTTATACAAATGATATTGTAAAGTATTTTTGGAGATTCGTCACTAGATAGTGCAACTTTAGGACCTGGAATAACATGTGATTGATACTTCGTATTATTTTCTTATACAAATATCAAATATATAGTAACTATATAAACCATATAGTAACTATATAAAACATATAGTGACTATTATTAAAATACAGTAACTATTGAACACATATAGTAACCGTTATAATCATATCGTCACTATCTAAGAAGCGGATAAATACATACTCTAAATAACATAGTACATAATGTAATTGTATAGTAACTATTATTTATCAAAAAGTCACTATAAACTGTTCATAACATAATAACTATCTTAAACACATAGTTACTGTTTTAAACTTATAATAACTTTCTAAAAAAATATACTGACTATTTTAAACACATAGTTACTATTTTAAAGTTATAGTAACTTTTTAAAAAAATATAGTTACTCTAAAAACTACTACTAACATAAACACAACGAACATTCCAGTGACTATTAAAAATAATATTTCGCAACATAAATTAAAGGTGACTATATCATTTACATACGAACTATATGTGAAACACTAACCCTAATTTCAACAAAACAACAAACATTTCGAATCACTCAACAAAATAATAACTATTGTACACATATAGTAACTGTTGTACACACATAGTAACCATTAAAATAATATAGTAACTGCTGTACACATATAGTAACCATTAAAATTACATAGTACCTCTTTAAACCATATAGTTACTGTATTACTCATATAGTTACTATTTAAAATCGTGAAGTCACTGATCGAATTTGCGAAATGAAAACGATACTTCGGTAAAACACAAACATTAATTTCTTCAAAACAACAAATATTTTCAATTTTAAATAAAACTAGACTTAAAATTCTTTATAAAACAACAAACCGAGATGTGATCTCTAAAAATTCTTGCGAAGATTTGTAGGCGAGCGCAAATTCTTCGATTCGATTTCGGCAACGACGAACCTCCTTCTTGATCTACTACTTCCTCCAATTTTTCCTCATCTAATAGATCCAATCATAAGAATTATAAGATAGTTACGAAGAAAATCGAACAAAACCTAGAAATTTGGGCTAAATTTTGAAAAGCATAGAGAGAAAATGAAGAGAGAGAAAATGAAAGAGAATGAACAGAATGTAGATCTGAAATTTTGAAAAATAAAAAAGTTTAAAACGTATATAAAGTGGGCTAGACACAAATCGCATTAAAACTCTTCAAAACACATAGTAACTCTTTAAAACACATAGTTACTGTAATACGCATATAGTTACTATTTAAAATTACAAAATAACTGTCACGTGACAGTTACATATGTTACCCATACAAATTACTCTGTTGCCCTGGTCCACGCTAAGTTAGCATGGACCAGGTTTATATTAGTGTAAATATATCAAATACTCCGTAATTAGTTAAGGTGGTAACACAATTCTACTTTATTTTTTTGTATGCTTAGTCCCAAAAGCTTTACCTACTAAACTCGAGATAAGTTGATTCTTCAATTATCTGGCATGATAGAGCGTACATTCTCTTTATTTACCGAAAGAAAGGAAGTAAAATCATGAGCGACACTTCTCTAATTTTTATAACGGTTAAAATTGATATCAAAAGTTCAAACTTTGGTTAAACTCAAACTTTAATCAAGTTTAAACTCATGACTTATCGTACACGATTCTTAGTTAATGTCACATATCAACCGATGGATTGGCAAGGACATTTCCTTAATTAGTCGTGGCACAAGTCTAGTAAGTTGACAAAAGAAAGAAAATACAAATTACTCAATCGAATAGAAACAATCCACGGAAAAGAGCAAACATTAGACACCACACTAGGGCTATTTTGTTGGGAGGAAGGTAGTAGACAAAAACAGTAGGCAACCCGTGAGTCTTACTACTAATTTTCATACTTTTAACCTTGTAATTAAGCTCTATTTTCGATTATTGTTGTTCCATTCTAGTAGTATTCTACCACTAGCATTCACATGCACTCTAGTTTGAATGCAACTATACAAATATCACAATCATCTTAATTGTACCAATGAGATTTTAATTGGTCTAATGGTTAAGATGGGGGTTGTGTACAATAGGTCTCAACTTAAGTTCGAATGCTTATTCCCTCGTTTGTAATTTTTATTGTTAGTAATTTGTATTGCCGGTGTGGCTCATTCAGACCAACAAAATAATATCTTAAGTGCACATTAGATTCTTATCTAAGTAGTATAAGATCAGTAGCACCCTACAACAAGCTTTCTTTCCGTTTTTGTTTAAGCGTTAGTTGTCGAGCCTAACTGCGAAAAGCAAATAGAACCGTTAGTGTTTAAGGTGGTTAGGGTTTGTTTGTTTCAACTTAATTGGACTTAATCAACAAAAACAAGCAAAACTAAGTTTTTTTTTTTCCAGACAGTTTACGCTCACAAATAAGTACTCCTTCCATATTTTCTTTAAGGAGTCATATGCTGACCGCCACAAGTATTAAGGAAGCATAGTTGAATTTGATATAATATTGATGCAAGTGGTATAGTTGATAATAAAGAAATATAGTAGTATAAAACAAGTGGGGTGTTATAGTTAACAAAACTTGAATTATTTATGATTTAAGTGGAGCGTAGAAAAGTAAAAATAATAAACAATTGAAATTGTGACTAAAAAATTACGACCGATAGCAGTAATTGCGACTCTTTAAAAAAATAGGGAAGGAGTAAAAAAATTTAGCAAAAATAAGTCCAGACAAGGTCAGTGAAGTTCATATACTTCCTTCGTTTTGGAAATATCGCACTATGGTTGATTTTTACTCCTCTAACCATTACTTTGACTCTTAATATCTAAAATCGTGTGTGAGTAAAAATTATAAAAATAAATACTCCGTAATATTGAGAAAATATATATCAATACAAATCTAACATGACCCCACATGATTGAAATTTCCTTACATACGAATCACAAAAAATGACCAAAATCATAATTTAAATAGTATAAAAAACCAATGGTGCGATATTTTCGTAGCGAAGAAGTACGGAAAGTAACGATCAAATTTAGTTGAATCAAAGAGAGATCTTATCAAAATTTATTTTTAATGAGATGCTCAACAGTGAACACACACTAGTGCTGTTGTGCACACCCACTTGATTAAAATATATTAAAAAAATGAAATAAAAGAGAACGGTCAGAGATAAATGTTTGTCGTGATGATCAACGTCGTGATCAGGAGCTCTTTCTTCTTTATATTTTTTTTTCTGGTAGTCTCCTCCTCCTTGTTTAAGTTGCAGACTGCAAAACTGCAACTTCATTTAGCAACTGAGTGAGTGAGTGTAAGATGCAGACGGCTGCAGACTAGGTGACCTCGCCGTTTGTTTCAGCATCCCAATGTAACCGTTAACCATCTTCCTTTTTTCTCTCTCTCTCTCCTCACATCACATTTATCCTCTTCCTTCAATCTCTTGTCAATTCAATCATTCCTCAGGTTTATTTTCCTGCAATGGCGACTGATTCCAGCGACCAGGTCAGATTTCTGCGTTTTAAATCTGGAATTGTACTTTTTTCTGATTTTAAGCAATTTCAATTTTCTCATTCATTTCAATGTAATGTACCTAACACAGTAACACTAAACATATTTCTGAGTACTCCTTATGTAATTTGCTCATTTGAGAGAGTTTTAGATGATCATACAGTGACTTAATGAGTGTCAATGCATGATACATGCCAATGTATACTAGACACCGTACTGTCAGCTGTAAATAGGCTGTCATGAATTTTCGGTTCTTCTTAACAATTCCCGAGTTTACGGCGGCGGAGTGGTCGATGATTGTGACCTTTTGAGTTCAACTTGGTAAAACAGCTCTTGCTGAACTGGACCTGTAATTTTCCTAACAACTCCGTAGTACTAGCAATTAGAATAGTATACCTAATTCTTTTGATAGGTTAATTTGAACAAATCTTTCAGTTATATGAGTTTATTTTATTTGATTTGGTTGTTTATTGGATTAAATAAGAGGAATGTATGGTTCTGAATTATGGCATGATATGAAAATGATGCAGGGCAACCAGGATTTCTGTCGCATTTTGGTGATGAGTGATGAAGGGGTAGGCAATGTAAACGGAGAATGTGGATCAGTAAGTCAGGAATGTGTGGATGGTTCAGTGATTTGCCACAAACCTGCTGTTCTTGAGAGCTCTGACCCGTTTCCTCCTTGCTTGGTTACGGTTGATATCGAGAAGGGTGCTACCGATGTATCGAAAATCGACCAAGAAACTTGTGGGAGTATCAAAACTGAGATTTCATTAACTGTAAGTAGGCAACACTTGAATCATTTCATTCGTGTGCACTGTGCAGGTGTTGGTAATATTTTCTGCGAACTAATCCAGTATTTTGTCTTCTGTTGCAGAAACCATTACGGAGACAGAATAGCTTACAGACAGCAGGAGAATCCATACCCCCTCTAATGAATCACATCCTCATGTTGCTCAAGTTTGATGCTAAAGGTAGTAACCACATTTTAGCTTTTTTCATGTAAGATCTGTTTGTCTTTCAGCAAGTTTTTTTTTTTTTTTTTTTGATAGGATGTCTTTCAGTTAGTTGTTTACAGTAGAATTCTGTATTTTTCACTTACGCTCGATTTGGTATGGTGTAAAACGTTTTTCATGAAAAACAATTTTCCTGTTAGTAGTCTTATGACTTACGAGCTTAAATGGTCAAGTACTTGAGCTAACTCTTGTTCTTGCTTTTTTTCTGACAGAGAAGCAAGCACCGGAGAAGGCGCATGATCCAACTTACAACAGATGGAGAAAGTATAAACGTCCAGGTTTATTTGATTCACGACAGATTGTTCTCCTATTCTCCATTCTGTAAGCACTAAGCTTCTACTCTTAAGGCTTTGTTTGGTAGAAAGGAATCGGAAGGAAAAGTAGAGAAAAGAAAAGAAAAATATGTGTTCCCATATTTGGTTCCAAAAATAAAATTGGATTTGATGGGAAAGGAAAGAAAATGTAAGGAAAACATCATTAATAAATTTTCCATTTCCTTTCCTCCCAAAGTGGGGGAATTCGAAAGGAAAGAGAAAATTAAAAACTGTCAAATGATTTTCCTTCCATTTCCCCTCGCTTCCTTCCACCAAACCAAACAACAGAAAATAAATTAAGTTTACTTTTCCTTCTTTTCCTTTCCCTTCCCTTCCTTTACTAATGTTGTACAACTATCTCACCTCTATACCAATTTGCACAAGTAGAGTGCGGTTAGTTAGTTCACATGATTCTGATGGCCGCCAACATAGGAAGCCTTAAACATTATGCTCTGTTGATATACACCTCCCACTAAAATACTGAGAATAAAGAAAGAATATGAAATAGATAACGAGCATCTTGATCTACCTTTTTCTCTTTTTGAACCATTAGCCTGCAGGAATGGAATAATATCTACTATTTGATCTGATCTAACTAATAGATACTTCGTACTACATATCTTGTCCAAAACCTAAAATTATTTAGTCATGATTTATACCTAATCATTCACTGAAGTCAGTTTCCATGTTTTTTCAGGTCGAGTTTAGGGACGATAGTGTTGATTTTTCTGACACTCAGAGTTAGACAAGTCAGTGACGGCTATATTCATGGCTAAGAGAAGGCTGTTTTTTGTTTTTAAATAATCTTTATTCATTTTAAATTATAGTCTTCTACTCTTCTGTTCCTAAATGTATTTGGAGATAACTGCTCTGTGGCATTTGTATCTCAATTTTTGTGTGTAAATATACCCAGTTTAGTGTTTGATGCAAGTTCGCTCTCATAAATGTCGCTCTACCAAAATCCATAAGTTGGTGTCCTGTAAATGCAGTTTACAGGAATACAATCACGCATACAAATATTGTTCAAATGCAGTTTCTTTCAACAAAACATTTCTCGTACGATTTTTGTTTCGCCGGGAGTGACTTAACTCAGAAATTGCAAAAAAAAAAAACAGCAAAATACATACTATTACAGTAGGTAGGACATGAACCTGTGTAATGAAAAGGCAAGGAGAGAAACACATGAAAGAAATGGAACTCTAATCACTACAAAAGGTGATCGAAATGGTTAATTGTAAACCTCGAAAAGTGAAAGCCAAACCTTTTACAAAATGTACCTTCGAAGAACAGCAACAAGTTGATAGATATACGTAGGACAGGAATGGGGTCTGTGCAACAAACTTAGACCCTTAATTGTCGAGTTTGGCCATTTATGTTCACCTCCTCTTTTCCCTTTTTATTAACAGCTTCTTGTACTTCAGGCAATCTCGATTCATTACAAATTAACACGCACAACCACCTCCCTGTTGTTCTGACTGGGATGAATTATTGTGAGGTTTCAAATTCACATCAACCATGTCCTCTTGCCTGGCGGATGAGAGAGTTTCCATCCCTGGTAAGGATGAGGCGATCTTGCGAAATAAAGGCTGTGACATGTTCAGTCAATTAATTAGTTTCCTTCAGATTTAAATAGACTCATCGTTGATGCAGATTTCTGCTGTAATACATATAAATGAAACAATTTACTATTTACTTCTGAGTTTTAGGGTTTAGGGTTTAGGATTTACAAACAAATCCTTTGTGAAGTTGAGCCATTTCCGAGTTCCAATCACTGAAGTATAAGTAAAGCATATTTGCACATTCAATCAAAAATCATTATTTTTAGTCGGTGTTAAGATTACCACTTTTACGGACGTATTAAAATAGTACATGTGACAAGTTCACTATGACTCTTACCTTTATATTGAATCCTGCTTTGGCACTGGTCTCCAGGAATATTACCCCAGCATCACGAGCCTTGCTATCTCCTTCCTCTATAGAGACTTGCCTGTTCAATGTCAACACAGGAAAGCATAAACACTTTGAAATGCTATGCAACTGAAACATGGCCTTATCTTGTAGTTAGTTGACATTGATCCTATGATTCATGAAACTCAAACAAATATTAATTTGCAGTTTGTTTGGCTGCATATTTATCATAAGACAGGAATTGACATCAGGGTTCACTTCAGAGACCATAGTTTATCAATATTGATAAAGCAACAGAATCTCTCACTAATTCATAAGCCAAATAAATTAATTATATCATGCAACCCCGTTCCCCCAGGCCCCGACACACAGGGGCAGATGATAGGCCAGGGCTCTCAGCTCAATTCAGAAATTTATTCTGGCTCTGCCCCTGCCGACAATTGTGACATTTTCTAGGTAACATTTCTTAAGTTGTTTTACAGTGGATTAACATTTAAAAAAGAGAACATATATCGTATTGCACGGAGAAATAAAGAATATACACATAAATGAACAATATCCCTACCTTTTATCAACTAAATCAGTTTTATTTCCAACAAGGACAATAATCACATCACCACCACGTTCTGTCCGTACTTCCTCGATCCACTTTGAAGTGCTTAGAAATGATTGCCGATCTGCATGAAGAAATTAGCAATAGATTTATTACCAACAAATCATCATCATTATCATTACCCCATTGCCTCAAAGAGGCTCCCGCAAGAAGCGGGGTAAGGGGGGGTCGGGTGTACGCAACCTTACCCCTGCAAATAATGATTTATTACCAACAAATAACCAAAAGAATTCATCTGGTCCAAGAGCAACCAGAAACTTATGATACACATACATCATATGACTATATTGCTAATATTTTGTATATAGTTTCATCCTCAACTTGTGCATGAAGGAAAAGTAGTTAGGTGACATTCAAATCTATTACGCATTAACATATAAAAGATAATCAAATATGAAGTTAGTAGCACTTACTAGACACGTCATAAACGATTACAGCAACTGAAGAGTCTCTGATGTAGCTAGGAATGAGACTTCGAAATCTTTCCTGTCCTGCAGTATCCCTGAAGTACGTCAAGACAATCAGCATGTCTATATGGAATAGAATTCTATAAATCATGTCTACAAGAGTAACCATAGATATGCTATATTTTGTAAACCACCATATCATCATGAAATGAAAAATCTACAACAAGTACTCCATATGTAGTAATGAACCTTTGGGTGCATAACATTTATTTTCCTATTTCATAACTTAAATATTAACATAGATTATTTGACAAGGGAAAGAACATCGTCCTACCAGAGTTGCAAGCGTACTGTTCGGTCTTCAAGATACATAGTTTTCGACAAGAAGTCAATCCCAATGGTTGCCTGGAATTACGTTGACAATAGTAAAAGATTATTAACTTATCAAGCTATTGTTGCCTAAATTTAATTATGCACCCAACACACAATAAACAGACCAAGAAGACTAAGAAAAGAGAAGTTTATATACCATCATGATGATGAAGCCTGAAGGGCTAAATAGCGCCTCGAAAAAGATATGGTTATAATTCTTTTTAATTAATGGAAAGTTGGAAACCCACTAGTTACTAATTTTAAACTGTCTGTTTCAATTTGAGATACTTGCTTAATAAAGTCTACACATTTGAAAGGTCCAACTCAAAGATGAGCAAAATATACTAGAAAAATAACCAAAGTTGATTAAAGGAAAAAAAAAAAAGGTAAGTAACACTACAAGAATCTGAATTCATATCCTATGCCGATATAATAGATATAAATCATGCCATGAAACTGCAGCCCATGATGTGTGAGTTAACTAACATTTTAGCAAAATAAGCATCTTGGGTTCGCAAAAAAGTCCTCATTTGACTTTAGACCTTGTTTATAATTCTATGACCAACCAACACAATTGCACGGACACAAATTCATCCAGAATTGGCTTATTTTATTTTTGCTGTTAGCACCCGGTTCACCCTTAGGGCTAATCCGGATTCGGTGCGAGTTCCGGGGAGTTAGGTTACAATCCCCTTCGAATTGTTTTTGTTGTTGCGGGGGATCAAACACGACTCTCCCTACCAAGTTCAGCCTCAATCAGCACTGAACCAACAAGCAATTGGTAGAGTTGGCTTATATAATAGAGATACACCCGAGGTTGGTAAGAAATTGTAACAACAAAAGTGCACCCTATAGGGAAATGATGTTTTATAAGATTGTATCATTATTCATCATTACCGATTTGCGGGTGAATACAACGACTTCGAAACATTAATATTTTAAAAATAAAGTAGTAACTAAATCACAATTGTACTCTGTATATGAACTTAGACGAATTTAATTTCAATTAACGCCATTAACATTTGACAAGAGAACGACTTGAGATTTGACACGAAATGCTAAATGCAACGTTAAATTCATAGTGTGAAACAGGGGAAGTTAGGCCAATTTCCGAATTCAATCAAGAAAAGCTGTGCTAAATTAGGCATATCATCACAAAACCAATAGAAAATCCAAAATTTTAGAAAGAAGATGACTAAAATGGAAAGTAAACATAGAATTCAGCTACGGTTCCAACATGCATCGGTCACGAATTCTGAAAAAGGAAACGATAGACCTAAAAGTACAAATTGCGTTTCAAAAATCAAATATAAGTTATAGCCAAAATGCAATTACAATTTCAACAAAATTGAATTATTGACAACGACGATGATGAAAAGGGGAAGATAGAAAGGAGACCTGGTAAGTGGTATCGAATTTATCGTACATGAAGCGAGTGATGATGCTGGTTTTACCGACGGATTGATCGCCTAAGAAGACGAGCTTGTATTTGGCTAATGGTGACACAACCGCCATTGATTCGTGTTTCTCTCTCTCTTCTTCTTCTCCCTCTCTCTGAGATAGATCTGAATCTGTGTTGCCACAAATGTTATGCGTTTGCAGAGAGAGGAGAGAGAGAAATGAAAGGAATGTTGTATCAACGAAGCCTTACTTTATATACCAGCGATCAGCGAGGGAGAAGAAACCGCCAACGGACGGCTACAAGTCAAACGTTCATTTCTTTGACCCCTTTTTATCCCAACTTATAAGTGACTAACTTTTTTACATAATCTTAATTCAAAAAAAAAATAACGTTTTTACATAATCTAGTTGTTTTTTTTGGTGCAAATGTGGGACGTGCCCGACTAAATTAAATTACAAAACGAGGTGTCGTAACACTCATAATGTCCTCAAAGAGTAGGCTGGATATTTCATACGGGGTATGAAAGTATCTGACCTTTTTTTCTTGGACAACTCCTAGATTAGCTAATCGATCCGCTACTTTATTTCCTTCTCTAAATCTATGGATAATGATTACTTCCCAACCTGACATTTCAATTAAGCTCCTGCAATGATTGATTAAATGGTGGCATTCCCCTCCTGGGAATTCTTTGCTTTTGATCACTTGGACACAAGCTTCATTATCCATCTGAATTACTAGCTTCTGTATACCCATCTTTCTTGCCATATCCAGTCCCAAAGAAACCGCCATCATTTCATCTCAATAAGCAGTACAAATCCCAAAGTTGGCTGCGAAAGCTCTTAGAAAATTGCCTTTATTGTCTCTTAGAACTCCTGCTCCTCCTGCGGGTCCAGGGGTCCCTTTTGATGCACCATCAGTGTTCAATGCCAACCAATCAGAGGGTGGGGCTAGCCATTTGATCTGTATCTCTTGGTGTATTCTAGGTGCTGAGTTTCCACCTTCCTCTTGAGAGTTGAAGCTTCTCCAGGTTTCTTCTATTTTGGCTTGTAGGAAAGTGGCTGCCTCTATTGGTACTTCACTGTCACGACCAAAAGCTATGCAATTCCTCCAACACCACATCCACCATAGTGTAACTGCGAAGACTGTGGCCATTTTTTTGAGTGAATGAGGTCTGCAGCCTTCAAGTTACGAGTGAGCCATGAAGTCAGGTCTTCTGTTAGGAAGGAAGGGTAATTGGCGGTACCCCCCATACTACGCCAGATGTGTCTTGTTGTTGGGCAATCACGAAATATGTGGAGCAAAGTCTCTTCCCTACCATTGCATCTTCGACATCTAGGGTCATCAGCCAGCTTACGTACCACTCTGTTGGCATTGCAGAGTAAACGATTGTGGAGTGCGAGCCATAAGAAGGTCCTAGTTCGCTGTTGGACCCTGGTTTTCCATGGTAACTCCCACTTTGGGTCAGTAGCATCTTCATTCTCACTACGAATTATTCTGAGTGCATGCTTTATAGAGAAGGCTCCATTCTTTGTCCCCCTCCAGTAGTGAAGATCGCCAACTGAGGGGTCCTCAACTACCTTGTGTGCAACAATTGTTTTCAGTACATTTTCAGGTAGGAGATTAGCAAATCTGTCCCAGCTCCATTCCCCTCCTGCTTCCCACATTTCGCTCACAATAGCTCCATCAATATCTGAGGGTATTGGCTGCGTAACAAGACTTCGAAGTGGAACGTCAGTTGCCCATAAATGGTCTCAGAACAAAGTTGATCTTCCATTACCTATAGCTGTTGATGCACCTTTCCTTACCCAATGCGCATTCTCTGTAATGCCACGCCAGGCATTTGACATATTTGACGTTGGGGTGAACATATCAATGTCACACCGACCCTTACAATATTTATGCCTGAGAACCCTTGACCAAAGTGCATTGGGTTCGTTTAAGACCCTCCAACCTAGCTTTGTTAAGAAGGCCGAGTTGGCTTGCCTAGCAGACCTGACCCCTAATCCACCTTGGTTCCTTGGCAGTTGCAGAGTTTCCCATGATAAGAGATGGATCTTCCTCTTTTCTTCGTCTCCACCCCAGATGAACTGTCTAGTCTTCCTATCAATGTTATCACACATGGTTCAGGGGATCTTGGCGGTTTGCATCGGGTAGGTAGCTAGTGAGGTGATTGTGGATTTTGCAAGAGTGATTCTTCCAGCTAGGGACAAGTATTTTGTCTTCCGCCGCGAAAGGCGCCGATCAAATTTTTCACACAAGTGCTTGAATGTTTCACAGGTTACATGACTCGTTAGTGTCAGCATCCCCAAATAAGAGCCCATATCTTCTGTCATACTCATGTTTAACGCATTGCATATAGAAGACCTGGTATCCATGGGTACATTGTTTGAGAAATAAACACTAGATTTGTTGTGACTAACCTTTTGACCAAAGGCCTCACAGAACCTTCTAAGACAACCAGATATGACAAGGGATTGGTCCAAAGAGGCTTCTGCAAAGAGCATAATATCATCAGCAAAAAAGAGGTTTGACAGTGATGGGCCTCCCCTGCTTACTTGGATCGGTTTCCAGCGTTTTCCAATGATAGCTTCCTCTATTACTTGGTTAAGGCGTTCCATGCATAGGACGAAGATATACGGAGATAGCGGGTCGCCTTGCCGTATGCCTCGGGTCGGATTGAAGGAAGCAATCTGTTCACCATTCCATAGTATGCGCATTGAAGGTGAGGAGATGCATTCCATGATAACTTCATTCATGAGTAAGGGGAAGTTCATTTCGTTGAGGGTATCCCGAATAAAGGACCATCGAACCCTATCGTAGGCCTTTTCGAAATCAATTTTTATAGTCATATACCCTTTCGCTCCCTGCTTTCTCTTCATTGTGTGGAGGACCTCTTGGACAATGACAATATTGTCGGTTATTTGACGACTCGGAACAAAGCTTGTCTGCGTATTCGAAGTGATGTGAGGGAGGACCATTTTAATACGGTTCACAATGGCTTTGGTGATTATTTTATACGTGACGTTGCACAGACCTATTGGGCGGAACTGAGAAGGCAACTCCGGGTTATCTGTCTTTGGTATAAGCATTAGAAAGGTTTCATTGATTGATGGGGACAGTCCTTTACCTTCGAGTGTTGAGAGCACCATATCGTAGACATTTGGGGCTACAATATCCCAATTCTTCTGGTAGAAAAGGGCTTGGTAACCATCTGGGCCCGGGGCTTTCAAGGAGCCCATATTTTTTTATAACACAGTCAATATCACTTTATCCAACTTGGCCCAATCATCTGACGAGAGCTGCGGGCTTACCCCAGAAGGGATGTCATACATGAAGGAAATAATGCCCTTGGTCCAAGTATGCATTCTATGTTAAGTCTAATAAATGCGGTTCAGTATTAATTAACAAGTTAATAATTCAGTGAGATCAAGTGAGCTGAATGCCTAGCTAGAGGCCGCTTCAGTTCAAGTGGAATTAATGATATTAATCCACAGCTTACTCTTGAATGAACCCGTAGGGTCACACAAATAGTACGTAAACGGATCAAGTATTTAATGGCATTAAATACTCCATCTATGAATATTCGGAACCGACGGATCTTGGTTTCAGTGGGAGCTAAGATCGTCACAGGCAAGAAATGAATACTCCGGAAACGATGATATTGCCGGAAACGGAAATATGGATCGTATCGGAAAAATGAATATTATCCAAGTCGTAGATGTTGCCGGAAACGGAAACATGGTACGTATCGGAAAATATTATTGGAAATGGAAATATTACCAGAATCGGAAATATTGCCGGAAACGGAAATATTGTCAGAATCGGAAATATTGCAAGAATCGGAAAATAATTCCGGAAACGGAAATATTAAATATTTGTTCGAAACGGAAATTAATTCCGGAATCGGAAATATTAAATATTGTTCGTATCGGAAATAGATTCCGGAAATGGAAATTTAATCGGAAGCGTATCGTACGAATTAGCATCGGACGAGGCTTGCCGGACGAAGGCCCAGCACGAAGCCGGGGCCATCGCCCAGCAAGCGTGCGCGTCACAAGCCCAGCCAAGGCAGCGCCCAGGCCTACCGCAAGGCAGGCCCAGCGCGCGCCAAGGGCCACGGCTGCGTGGGCCGTGCTGCGCGGGCTGCTGCTCGCACGCATGGGCAGCCCTTGTGGCTGCCGTGTGTGTGTGAGTTTGTGCTCATGCATGATTCCTGAATCTGCAAGAGTCAGTGTATGATTAAATGTCTATTCCTAATTGGATAAATTAATTAAATAGAATTCATGTAGGATTCTAATTCCAATTAATTCGCATCCTACTAGGATTACGATTCCTTTTCCATAACTCTATAAATAAAGGCCTAGGGGTCATAATTTATACACAAGTTTCAAAGTATTCAAAAGTGAGTTTTTTGAGAGAAAATTAAAACACATCTTGCTCATAAAAGTGCCGAATTTTCTAGTACCTTAAGGGCGGTTCTAGTTGGTCAATCTTAAGGCGGATCCGGACGTGCTGTGGACTATCTACGGAGGGACGACATTTGGAGTCCTAAAAGACTTGTTCTTGTTCGGTTCGGGCGCAGCTAGGGAAGGCACGCAACAAAGAGTATGCATCTAATTATGCTATATGATTATGTGTAAATAATATGTTTCCTGGGTTAATGGTTGTTTCCGCATGATCTATGTAAATGTCATATGTATCATAACCTAACAATACATTGCTTCCATCTTCAGTAAACAAGGTAGCAAAATAATTAACTACGAGATCTTTCACTTGATCTTTGTCAAAAATCCATTGGTCGTCTCCATTCTTTATGGCTGTTATTTTATTCTTCCATCTTCTAATGATTGTGCTCAGGTGAAAGAAAGTTTTATTACGATCGCCATTAGTGATCCACTCCACCCGTGCCTTTTAAAACCATAGAATTTCCTCTTGGCTTAGCACCAAATCAAGTTCTCGACGCAGAGTACCTTCAAGTTTTAGGAGGGTTGAGTTACGACCTTTAGCTAAGCTCTTTTGGATACCACCAATTCTTGCTATTAAGGTCTTCTTTTGCCGGAAGATGTTGTAAAAAGTGTCATTGTTCCATTGTTGTAGGTTCTTTGAGAAGTCCTTCAATAGTGGATCCTAGGGTGCAGTAGTCCTCCATTTATCATGAAGTAGGTCTCGGAATTTCTCATGAGATAACCAAGCTGCTTGAAACCGGAAAGGCCTATTAATTGCCACAAGGGGAGCAAATCCATTTGAGGAAATTAGGAGGGGACAGTGATCAGATTGGATGGCGGGAAGATGTTTCATTCGGGCTTGGTTAAACTGTAGTCCCCATTCAGTGTTGAATAAGGACCTATCCAGCCGTGCACTTCTTCTAGTATCAGTAGAGTTTCCCCTGGCCCAAGTATGGGAAGGTCCAGAGAATTCTACCTCAAGTAACTGGTTGCTCTCAATCCAGTTGTTGAATTTGGCTATTCTTCTCCTCGTCTCCGAACAACTCGAACTCCTTTCCCAATCAGCCCGTGTTTCATTAAAATCACCGGCTAACATCCAGGGTTTGTTGTTGTTATGGGCAAACTCCTCAAGGTTATTCCATAGTTCATGTCTTTTCACAGGGTCTAGACTGGCATAAATGGTTGTAAAGTACCAGGGAACTTCACCGTTTTGAGTTATGTCCATTGTGATGTACTGATTGTGTTGGTCAATTGGATCAATTTTGACTAATTCAGGTTTCTAGTACACCCAAATTCCCCCACTAAAGCCTTGGGCATCCATACAAGTGTGTCCATTATAGTTCAACATGGTCGCTATCTTTGAGGCATGGTCTCCTCCCATATGTGTTTCAACTAGGGCCATGACCATTGGTTTGTGAGTTCGGACAACTTCCCTTAAAGCAGCCAAAAATTCACGACTTCCTGCTCCGTGAACGTTCCATACCATACACGTGATGGGAGGAAGGTTATTGTGAATATTATGTGTGTTATTCATATGGTTAGCGGTGTTTGGAAAAGTGCATTTGTAGGCAGCAGACAAGGCTCTCATTTCTTGTTGGATTTCATATGGTAACTTGAGTGTTACCATCATCTCTGTCTTCTCTTGGTTCGGCGCTTGCCATGAGTGTATCTCCATCACAAGCTTGTGGGTCAGGGGGTCTGCAACACCCATATATGGATTGGTCATCGGCTAATTCGCACATATTACCTTCTCCGGGGGTATATGGAGGACAGTAGGGTTGAGAGGTAGGAGAGACATGAGTGATTGCTATGTCAAGGCTTGACGTTTGAGGGTGGGATGTGTTAGAAAGCACTGGAATTTGTGTCTTGGTTGGTGCTGGTGAGGTCTTTTGTGTATCAGTTAAGGGCATAGGGATGTGGGCTTCTTTGGTGGCTTGAAACTGGATTATGGTGTTTTCCTTGCCATTGCTTGTGATTGACTAATTTGAGGAATCATACGATTAGTAGCATCCTGGAGAAATTTTTTTGGGATTGTGCTATTGGGTTTCCTCCTAATTTGCCAAGTCTTATTTTTGGAGTAATTTTGATTGCTCGAGATCCCTAGATTAAAGGGATTTCCATTGCCACCTTCCTTATCTTATTGAGAGTCTTTGCCAAGGTCTACTGTTTCTAGAGAGTCAACAACAAAATCAATTCTGGAAATATTGTTCTTTGACTTATTTCCGGAATTTTCTTGATTTCCTTCCACATTCTGTGCACCTAGGACCGCAAATCTCAAACCCCTAGAGCTGCTTTGGCTCGGCCTGATGGGACCTTGGGCTAGTTGTTTTGTGGTGGTTTTACCGCCCTCTTGCTGGTGTTCCTCTGGTCTCGGTGGGCGCTTACGTGGGGGTGGTTTTTTTACCAACATCCATGAGCCAAAGTCTTGATCATTATTATCCATGGTGGGGGGGGACAATTTGTTCTTGTTCCAAGTTCTTTGTTGGCTCTATCATATGTTCTGCATCAGTAATGTTGGCAGTACAACTCTCTCCTGTATGACCGATCTTTCCGCAAGAAAAGCAGATCATACGAAGGCCTTCGTATTGTATTTTCCATATTTTGCCTTTTAACCAGAATTTGGAAAGCAAGGGTTTAGTGAGATCCAATTCAATACTCAAACGAGTGAACTGACCACGATCAGTCGATGCTGTGTTCCGGTCTATACGCATCACCTTCCCAATTTTTCCTCCCACTTTATGGAGGAATTCCTGATCAAAATATTCAACCGATAGATAAGGTATTCGTACCCAGGCGGTTAAATAGCGCATAGGAGCATTATCCTGGATGAAATTTGGTATCCAATTCCGAATAGTGAGATAGTTGTCATCCAACATCCATGGGCCCTGTGTTACAACATGATTATAATCTCCCATTGTAGAAAAGAGGGCAATGAAGTAGTCATTCCCCACATCAGTGAGTATTAGACCCCCATCGAGGTTCCATTTTTTCTTTAAGCGTTTCATGAGGGACATGTAACCTATCTTGCTGTTAAACATTTTTATAATCAGAGCAAATTTCCATGGTTTTCTTAGGCGTTTCTTTTCCTCCTTTGTTAGTAGGATGACAGGGCATTTCGGATCGTCCATGACTTCATCTGGCGCAATATCGTCGTCCGATAAATCTTCATCATCTTCTAACCACATTTGTGAGTTAGATGAGTTCTCGAATTGGTCAGCATCAACCAGGTCGCGGAAGGTAATCCCTACTTTATTGGTAGGGTTTGCATTCCTAGGTTCGATTCAGGGGGGAATTGGTGGATCAGTTCGTGGAGGTGGCTCCTCTATTGCATGTTCATTTGAATTTTTGAAAATTAAATGGGTTATTTTGCGTATGGTCTTTTTGGTGGAGCGAGCTGTAGGATCAGGTTCCTCATTTGAGGTTCCATGGTTGAGAGCGTTTTCCATAGAGAGAGAAAATTTTTGGGAGAAAATTTAATACATTAGGAAAAAAAAATAATAAAATAAAATAATAAATAAATAAAATAAAATAAAAAATATTACATAATCTAGTTGTAAATAGAGCTAGTTGTTTGTAATCTGATCCAACTAAATCTGAAATAACTCGATATCTTGTACAGAGCAAATTTTATTATACTCCATTTGTCCCTATTTTATTATACTTCATTTATCATTTTCGTCCGTCTATAAAAGATTGCTCATTTAATATATATGATCATGAGACCACAACTTTACTCACATATAATATATTTGGTTCAGCACTTTTGACTTGTCCCAATTTCACTCAACCAATATTTATAAAGCACATTTACTATATGAGGTAAACAATAAGGGACAGAGGGAGTACTTAGGTAGTTAGGTGTTAATGGGTAGAGACATAACAATCTTTATAGTTATCGGTGCAACTGAACCACTTATTAAAGATATAACCACTTTTGGGAAGTAAATTTTTTTCTTAAAATGCTTCAATAAGTATTTGAAACGACTTAATAATATCATTAGCAAAGTTTGAACCGGATTATACACAATCATACATGGTAGTTGTAGGGGGTGTTTTTGAGTTCGCATCGCGAGTATGCTCTTTCCTTACAAGGGGGCGGTTTTTTAGAAAACCATTGTATTTTTGTACCTCGAAGGAGTCGCCACCAAAGGTTATTTAAAGTCTCGTTTGGAAAGACCGCAAGTGACTCTATTTTGGATAAGGCTTTGAATCCTCGAAACGGATGGGTGAGATCCGGGCACGGGAACGAGATGCTTGAGCTTTAGAAATATTCGAGTACATGACATAGCATTTTCGAAAATATACCCTAGATTAGACTATGTGGGTTTGAAATTTAGAGCAAATAGAATCTCTAATTGTATGGTGGTCACTTTGCTTTAAAGGTAATTTAAAGGAACCTAAGGCCGGTTTGTCCAAGAAATTATCTTTGTTAAGCGTGATGTAACCTTGCATTTTGTTGTATTTAGCATGTATGGCGATGAAAGCAATAAAGCAAATAAAGCAACATCACAATTGTAAATGAGTGCGAAATTAGTAAATACAAGACCCCCTAGAAAAGGACTAGGGAGTAGGTCCACGTTGCCTAGAAGGACTAGGCAAGTAAAGATGCGGAATTGAAATGCGGAATTGAAAGTGCGATATTGAAATTGCGGAATTGCAAGTGCGATATTGAAATTGCGGTATTGAAAGGTGCGTAATTGAAATTGCAATATTGAAAGGTGCATAATCGAAATTGCGATATTGAAATTTGTACTTGGGCACATGAGATTCGAACGCCAAGCGGCTCCTTAAAAATAAGTGCGCCAGACACGAATTCAAAGCCAAAAATCTCAACTTGGGAGAAGTTGCTCATCCCAAAGTATCCTAGATTTTGCATGTAGAATTTGAACTTGAAAGTTTGAATCTTGAAATATTGAACTTGAAATAATTGAACTTGAACTTGAAATATTGAACTGTTACTTGAAATATTGAAACTTAAGAGACTTGAATCTCAAAGATCGGGCCTTTTAATGTTGAAAAGGTTAGATCTTTGACGTGCTCTTACTTTAAAGGGATCGTAGTTTAGGGAAGTAGTCATGAGCAACCCTAAACATTGTGGGATCTTGAAAATTGAAAACTTGAATTTGTATATTGAAAAATGGAGTCTTGAATCTCAAAAGACTAAACCTTTAAAACCTAGAAAGGTGTCATCTTTGATTACTCCATACTTGAAAGTGATTCTAGTTCAAAGAAGTGATTGCAAACAACTTTGAACATCCTTGAATCTTGAAAGTTTGCATTTTTGTATTTTGAAAAGTTTGGATTTTGAAAAGATGTATGATTGTTGCACGTGACATTTTTAGTAATAAAAATGCCAACTTGCTAATCATTTTTGAAATAGGAAAATCAAAGAAACATGATTAGATATTGTGGGATTCGGAATTACCTATTTAGGTTTAGGCAAGAATTCCTTTTAAAGCTCCCAATTGCTTAGAACTTGAATTTTGTATGTGTTTTTGAAGGATTTTTGGACTTGAATTTGAGGCGTAATTTTTGTATTACGACGTTGTATCTTGAAATTGCCTCCCTAAATGCTGAAATTTAGGGGTATTTATAGGAGAAATGGCTGGAAACTTCCAGCCAATGCCAGCGCAGCACGCCAAACCAGCGCAGGGCGCTAGTGATGTGGCATGCGTGCTGCCAAAATCAAGGACGCAGGCTCCGTCCTTGATTTGTCTTGTAGTGATGTACCTTCATACGAATAGTACGAGTTGGCGTTTAGTTTTTTCTTGGAGGTTAAGACTCGATTTTTCGTCTAAAAACAAGCCTTTCTCGGGTTTTGAACTTCGGTTTTACGGGACGAGGCCCGGCTTGCTCGGTTTTGTGGGTCGGCGCCCGAATTCGACTTGCCTTATATGATTTTGAGGGGAAAAGGCTTAGTAAAACCAACGGACTGGTCTACTAGATGAGATTGTACTTGGATTTTGAAATTGGTTTTTAAAAATTGTATTTTGTACCGAGTTCCGGGAGGGGAACGGTCTCGGGGATTGGATTTTGGACCTTGTATTTTGGAGATGTTCTTAGCAATTGGGATTTCCGCACGAAGTTATTCCAACCGCCTAGTAAGGATAATGGTATCGTCATCATCCCAAAGGGGAGACACGAATTAGGTGTCTATAGAAGCCCCCACTTTGACTGAGCGTTCGGTTAGGAAAGCGCAAGTCAAAGTATTTTGAAAGGGACGGAGAATGGTCAAGATGTTCTACAATCAAGACCATTCTTTGTACGCCGGTACCTGCATAAAACAAGCGTAAGAAAAAAAGGATAGAGTCTACCTCTGTTCGGCTGTGACGACTCCGGCTTGTACTTGTACTGTTCTTCCGCCATTGGTTCGGACCAAGCTTGGCATCAAAAATTTTGAATCTTGAATTTTTGAATTTTGAATACCCGGAGTTAATCCGTCGGGGATGTGCTTCACTAGGAATAAGAGCTTTTTACTTGCCCTTGAGATTTTGAAATTTCGGCTAACTTTCTTGGAGCTTGGGTCCATTGGGAGTCGAACG
The DNA here is from genome assembly GCF_020520425.1 of Spinacia oleracea. Taxonomy (NCBI): domain Eukaryota; kingdom Viridiplantae; phylum Streptophyta; class Magnoliopsida; order Caryophyllales; family Amaranthaceae; genus Spinacia; species Spinacia oleracea. The sequence continues at coordinate 134,427,954 of NC_079489.1, read as the reverse complement.
CCTGAGTCATTGTATTTTTTGGACTTTGTATTCTTGAAATATTCAATTGTTTGTACTGGGACATACGGGTGTATACCCATATTTTCGATGGATGGCCTGATGCGACATTTGATGCTTAGTGCGGAAGACCGTAGCAGTAAAGGACGTGCAATCAGCATGGGAGGCCGCGCGCGGCAGAATCTGCGCATGCAGCAGGCGGCGCCCGGCGCGGGCCTAGGCGCCTGGCGCGGGGCTGTGCTATAAAAGCACCCCTTGCCGTGCCATTTTGAGGCACAATCATTTGAAATTCTTTGCTTTTCTCTCTCAAAGGTCGATTAGCCTCTCCCCTTGATCTTGTTCTTGCCTTGTCCATGTAAGTATTTCATTTTTTTTGCTTATGAAATAGCTCTAGGCTTGCATGTAGTTTTGATTTTCTTGTATTTTGAAATGATGATTGCATGATAGTAGGCTTCTTGAATCTTGTAGAAAATTGTTTGATATCCACTCGCACTTGAACTGTAGGAACTTGTAGATTTGAATTTTTTTTTGAAATTTTCTTGAATGTTGTACCTGGTATTTGTAGATAGTAGTCTCACTGGTGACCTTACGGGGTCTCAAGAGGAGAATAGGCTAGGATGCCTAGATGTTGTTTTTGTAGAGCTTTGGAATATTGGCTTCGGCATGAGTAGCCTAGGCGTTGATGTTGAACTTGTACACCTGCTTCGGCGTGGATAGCCTAGGCGTTGGTGTAGAACTTGTATACCTGCTTTGGCGTGGATAGCCTAGGCGTTGGTGTAGAACTTGTATACCTGCTTCGGCGTGGATAGCCTAGGCGTTGGTGTAGAACTTGTATACCTTCTTCGGCGCGGATAGCCTAGGCATTGGTGTAGAACTTGTATACCTGCTTTGGCGTTGATAGCCTAGGCGTTGGTGTTGAACTTGTATACCTGCTCCGGCGCGGATAGCCTAGGCGTTGGTGGAGAACTTGTATACCTGCTTCGGCGTGGATAGCCTAGGCGTTGGTGTTGGACTTGAATTTTTGAACTAGGGGTCCCTGGCTGACTTGGCACTGGGGTTTTTTGAATTTTTGACTTTGTAGAGGCTAGTATATGATAGCCCCCAGCTTAGAATTTTGACACTTTTCACTCCACGTGATTTAATATGCCTCGTCACACTCGGAGGAAGCTCGCCGAATGTTCGGTGGTTCGAGCTGCGGAGGAGGATGCTTTGGATGATGATCCGGTTGTGATAAATGCGCAGGACGGGGGTATGATTTGAAGGAAATAATGCCCTTGGTCCAAGTATGAATTCAATGTTAAGTCTAATAAATGCGGTTCAGTATTAATTAACAAGTTAATAATTCAGTGAGATCAAGTGAGCTGAATGCCTAGCTAGAGACCGCTTCAGTTCAAGTGGAATTAATGATATTAATCCACAGCTTACTCTTGGATGAACCCGTAGGGTCACACAAATAGTACGTAAACGGATCAAGTGTTTAATGGCATTAAATACTCTATCTATGGATATTCGGAATCGACGGATCTTGGTTTCAATGGGAGCTGAGATCGTCACAAGCAAGTGAATATTCCGGAAGCGATGATATTGCCGGAAACGGAAATATGGATCGTATCGGAAATATAAATATTATCCAAGTCGTAGATGTTGCCGGAAACGGAAACATTGTACGTATCGGAAAATATTATCGGAAATGGAAATATTGCCGGAATCGGAAATATTGCCGGAATCGGAAACATTGCCGGAAACGGAAATATTGTCAGAATCGGAAATATTATCGGAATCGGAAAATAATTCCGGAAACGGAAATATTAAATATTTGTTCGAAACGGAAATTAATTCCGGAATCGGAAATATTAAATATTGTTCGTATCGGAAATGAATTCCGGAATCGGGAATTTAATCGGAAGCGTATCGTACGAATTAGCATCGGACGAGGCCCGCTAGACGAAGGCCCAGAACGAAGCCAGGCCATCGCCCAGCGAGCCACACGCACCATCGCACGCCAAGCCTCGACCAGGCCCAGCGCAAGGCCAGGCCCAGCCAAGGCCAGGGGCGCGCGCGCGAGATCACAGCAGCAGTGGGCCGAGCGTTGTGCTCCTAGCGTGGGCCGCAAGGCTTGCGCGGGTGTACGGTGCTCGTGCAATGCTCGTGCGGGAATCCTAAAGCAATCGGGATTCGAAATATGATTAAATCCTAAAACTATTAGATAATGATTATTTAATAGAGTCCTAGCAGGATTCTAATTAAACTAATTAATATCCTAATAGGATTATAATTCCTTTTCCATACCTCTATAAATAAGTGCCTAGGGTCATAATTTATAGACACGATTGAAGTATTCAAAGGGTAAGTTTTTGAAAGAAAATTCAGCCATACACTTGCACAACAATAGCCGAAAATTCCTAGCACCTAAAGGGCGATTCTAGTTGGTCAATCTTGAGGCGGATCCGGACGTACTGTGGACTATCTACGGAGGGACGACATTTGGAGTCCTAAAGACTTGTTCTTGTTCGGTTCGGGCGCAGCTAGGGAGGGCACGCTACAAAGTGTATGCTCCTAAATTATGCTAAATGATTATGTGTAAATAATATGCTTTCCTGACTTTATGGTTTTTCCGCATGATTTATGTATTGTCATATGTATCATAACCTAACAGTGGTATCACGAGCCTCTTATTATTTTCATAATCTAATTTGCATAAACATGGTTAAATATTACAAATTTGCAAGAATTAAAAGGGGTGATTAATTTTCGTAATTGTTAATTAATTGCAAATTGCGTTTATTTAATTATATGTACGTAGTTTTTCGGCAGTTTTTTCGTTACTCATCCAAATCGAGTGATTTTTGTGTCAATTCCGCATGTAAAAGGCATTCTAAAATTTTGAAAAAAAAAAAATTTTCGGCCGAACCCAGAATTCTCAAATTCGAAGCCTAACTATGACTTTTCGGAGGTTTTAGTTTTTCAAACGCAAAATTTTGTAAATTTAAGATGTTAAATTAAATATTTGCGATTCTTGTTGTTAAATCTTGAATTTTTTATTGACCTACTGTATATGTTTAACAAGTTTGAATGCCTAGCCTTGTTAATTATGCAATATAATTTGTAATTATGATTAATTTGTTGAAAATTGGAATAATTTAGAATTAATTTGATTTTCATAATTAGTTAGTAATTTAATTAGATACCTATGATTAAAAACCACCATAAAAATTGTAAATTTGTGTTAAATTTTAAAATTTAATGACCTAGACTTGAATCCATGTTAATCGGAAATCTATTAATTAATAAATTTTCGATGTTTCGCCCTAAAATTATGAAATTAAAATGATTTATTAATTTGTCATTAATTTTGAAAATAAAATTTTAATTTTTATGCAATTCGCTCATATAACTTGCACGCACAAAGCAATGGACGCTACGTGTAACCCTTAAGGGGTGTTGTATAGTGCGGGCATGCGACGACGAGCAAGGGAGCTCGTCGCCCATGCGGTACGAATGCAATGAGCAAGGCTATGGTGCACGAGCACAAGGCAGCAGCCCTGCCTTGTGTCGTGTGCTGTGTGCGATGGGCGAATGGGCAAGGGCGAGAGCAAGGCAGCGACAGTCGCGTGTGGGCAGCAGGCGAGCTGCGCCACGACGCAACTGCCGCGCGCAACGTGCGAAGCCTCGCGCGCAGCGAGCGCAAGCTCCCGTGCGATGAGCGCTACGCCCAGCGATGGTGAGCAGCGAGCGTGTTGCGACGAGCGCTGGCGCGCGCCTTGCGATGGTGAGCAGCAGCAGATGCGACGCAGCACATAGGCTGCGCGCACATGGCCAGGGATGGCTGCGTGCGTGTGGCCTATGGCTGTGCGTTGCGTGGTGATGGTGCGTGCCTTGAGTAACGATTAGATCGTTTTAAAATTTTAATTTGAAATTTTCAGGTTACGTGATTTTAATTAATTTTAAAATTAATAATTTAAATTGTTTTCTTGGATTTTAATTTTGAATATTATAATTGTAATAAATTTCATTTATTCTAATTATTTTACTAAAATTTAAATCATGAATTAATTTAAATACGACTAAAAATAAATTAAATAAGCGGATTCAATTATAAATTTATATGAGCTTTAAATTTTAATTAAATTTGTATGTTTCCGGTTAGACTAGAAATACATTTTTATGTTTAAAATTAGTAAAGCATATGAATTTATTGGTTTAAGTGGGAGCCCTTTTAGTCATAAACTCTTGATTAGGTCTACAAATACTTAAGGTTAAAACAACTTGATTAGAATTAATAAGGACTGAATAATTTGTAGATTATTGGTGCCCTGGATTAATTGCTGCAAATATTTATGTGATGCATAACGTGTTTTACTAACCAGCTATGTGGGCCATTCATGATAATGAATGGGTGAATGGTATATATTGTATATGTACTGTTTTGCAGGTTATGAAGTGACTAGTATGGCCCAAATAGGATAGAAAATATGGTATGCGTAATATTAATTTGAATGTAATTGGTCTAAAGTACCAAAATTGTTTTTCAATTCAAATATGGTCTGCGTACCATCAAATAGTTGTAATTAGTTTAATTTTAGCTTATCCTATTTGAAGAAAATGGTGCCTCCCACGGAGATTTTCGAGACGGACTTTGAAGTTGAAGCTTCAAGATGAAGTTGGGCCATACTAGATCACATTTATCTTATGCATGCTTTAAGTTATTTATTGCTTTAAATATGTCTTAATTATGCATGAGATTGTGGCTTGATTATGTTGCATGATTAAGGATTTTAGTTCACTTAAAATCTAACCAACATAGTAAGAGCCTTAAGTTCCAAACTTAAAAATTGAGTTAAAAGTGCCATGCCAAAATATACACTTGCTTGGATATCCTTTACATCAATCTAGTAATAGTTTTCGCTCAGCGAGGTGTTACTTATTGGTCCTAAAGGGGCAAGGTACACAAATAATTGTGAGTACATGTTAGTTTTGGTGAAACTCATTGATATAAGTAAGGAGTCCTTTTATGTCGTGGCAAAATCGATAGGTTTACCTAATAAGTTCTTAGACGTGCCTATCAACCAAGAATAGTTTCTAGACTATTAGCAAAAGGTTTTTGCTTACCTAAGATATTTTAGGATTGAGTCTAAATACATAATGTGCTTAATTCTTCAATGGTTATTAGGATCTTGGAATCATTTTATTCACACCTGCCGGAACACATAACTTGAATAAAATGCTTAATGAACATTGAATTATGCATGTATGCTAGAATTTAAGTTTATTAAGAGAAACTGTGAATGGTTATTTATTTGTTTATTCTTTTCAATTGTAGTTTTAATTATGGCAAACAACAATTCATTCAACATTCGATCAATTCTCGAAAAGGAGAAGTTGAGCGGGAAAAACTTCCTTGACTGGCAAAGGAACTTGCAAATAGTTCTTATGTAGGAAGAAAAGGAGTATGTTTTGGAAGAGGCGATGCCCGAAGCAGCAGGCGACGGGGTCACTCAGGCAGCCCTCAATCGTTGGATTGATGCCAACAAGGATGTGAAATGTCTAATGCTCGCCACCATGAGTGCAGATCTGCAGAAAACGTTCATCAACTCAGATGCTTTCACGATCATTAGTGAGTTAAAGAACATGTTCCAAGATCTGGCTCGAGTCGAAAGATTCGAGACTCATAGGCAAATTCTTGAGACCAAGCTTAAGAAAGGCGAGCCCGTAAGTCCACATGTTCTCAAAATGATTGGACTCATTGAGAATATGAGTCGGCTGGATCAGCAATTCTCTCAGGAAATGGCTGTAGACACCATCCTCCATTCTCTTCATAACGGGTATGATCAGTTCAAACTGAACTACAGTATGAATAGTCTGGACAAAACGCTCACTGAGCTTCACGGTATGTTGAAGACCGCTGAAAAGACGCTCAAAAGTGATAAGCAAGATGTGCTTATGGTGCGTGGGGGCAAGTTCAAGAAATCTGGAAAAAAGAGGAATGCTAAGAAAGGTGGCAACAAGGCCAGCCCAACTAAGCAAACTGGCGCCAAGTCTGAAAAGAGGAAGGTCAGTCAACCCACTTCTGAATCCGAATGCTTCTACTGCAAGAAGAAGGGGCATTGGAAGAGAGATTTCTTGAAGCTAAAGGAAGATCAGAAGAACGGAACAGTCGTTCCATCTTCAGGTATTTTCGTTATAGACTGTATACTTGCTAATTCAACTTCTTGGGTATTAGATACAGGTTGTGGCTCACACTTATGTTCCAATCCACAGGGACTAAGAAGAAGTTGAAAGTTAGGCAAGGGTGAAGGCGACCTACGAGTGGGAAATGGAGCACGGATTGCTGCATTAGCTGTAGGAACTTATTATTTGTCGTTACCCTCTGGGCTAGTTTTGGAACTGGAAGAATGTTTCCATGTTCCAAGTCTTACTAAAAACATCATTTCAGTTTCTTGCTTAGATGCTAAGGGATTTTCCTTTTTAATAAAAGACAATAGTTGTTCGTTTTATTTTAAAGAGATGTTTTATGGATCTCCTAGATTAGTCAATGGACTTTATTTATTAGATCACGACAAACAAGTTTATAATATAAATACCAAAAAGGCCAAAAAGAATGATTCAGATCTCACCTATCTGTGGCATTGTCGATTAGGCCATATTAACTTGAAACGCTTAGAAATACTTCAAAAGGAAGGAATTCTAGAACCATTTGACTTAGAGGATTATGGTAAATGCGAATCATGTTTACTTGGCAAAATGACAAAGAAAACTTTCTCTAAAGTTGAAGAAAGAGCAACTGAACTATTGGGTTTAATCCATACAGATGTATGTGGACCAATGAGTACAAATGCTAGAGGTGGTTTCAGCTACTTTATCACTTTCACTGATGACTTCAGTAGATATGGTTATGTCTACCTAATGAAGCATAATTCTGAATCCTTTGACAAATTCAAGGAATTTCAGAGTGAAGTAGAGAATCAATTAGGCAAGAAGATTAAGGCACTGCGGTCTGATAGAGGCGGTGAATATCTGAGCTATGAATTTGATGACCATCTGAAAGAATGTGGAATTCTGTCAGAATTGACTCCTCCTGGAACACCACAATGGAATGGTGTGTCGGAACGGAGGAACAGAACCTTGCTAGACATGGTCAGGTCAATGATGGGTCAGGCCGAACTTCCAATAGAATTTTGGGGACATGCACTAAATACAGCTGCACTCACTATAAATAGAGCTCCGTCTAAAGCTGTCGAAAAGACTCCATATGAGTTATGGTTTGGAAAGCCTCCAAATGTGTCTTTTCTTAAGATTGGGGGATGTGAAGTATACGTCAAACGATTAATTTCAGACAAACTTCATCCGAAATCTGACAAATGTATCCTTGTGGGCTATCCAAAGGAAACAAAGGGGTATTACTTCTACAATACATCTGAGAACAAGGTGTTTGTTGCTCGAGATGGTGTCTTTTTGGAGAAAGATCACATTTCCAAAATGACAAGTGGGAGAAAAGTAGACCTCGAAGAAATTCGAGTCGAACAACAAACTCTAGAGAATGCTCAAGATGACATTCAGGATGAAACTCAGAGATCTTTAGAAGAATCTGGTGAGAATCATGGTCAATCTAGAAATGTTACCCCGCGTAGATCGCAAAGATATAGATCTCAACCGGAAAGGTACTTAGGTATTTTGACGAACGAGAGCTATGACGTTCTATTACTTGAAAGTGATGAACCTGCGACTTACAAACAAGCAATGACGAGCCCTAGCTCCAAGCAATGGCAAGAAGCCATGCAATCTGAATTAGACTCCATGTCTGAAAACCAAGTATGGGATTTGGTGGATTTTCCAGATGGCTACCAAGCCATTGGAAGCAAATGGGTTTTCAAACTGAAAAAGGACAAGGATGGGAAACTTGAAGTTTTCAAAGCTAGATTGGTTGCAAAAGGTTACAGGCAAGTCCACGGTGTGGATTACGATGAAACCTTTTCACCAGTTGCAATGCTAAAGTCTATTCGGATAATGTTAGCAATCGCTGCATATTACGATTACGAAATATGGCAGATGGATGTCAAAACCGCTTTCTTAAACGGCGTTTTAACAGAAACTGTGTTTATGACACAGCCTGAAGGTTTTGAGGATCCAAAGAATGCTAAAAAGGTATACAAGCTAAAGAAATCAATCTACGGATTGAAGCAGGCATCCAGGAGCTGGAATATACTTTTTGATGAAGCAGTCAGTGACTTTGGTTTCACCAAGAATGCAGACGAATCTTGTGTATACAAGAAGGTCAGTGGGAGCAAAATTGCTTTCCTAGTATTATATGTCAACGACATATTACTTATCGGAAATGACATTCCTATGTTGAACTCTGTCAAGATTTGGCTTGGGAAATGTTTTTCGATGAAGGATCTAGGAGAAGCACAGTACATATTGGGCATCAAGATTTACAGAGATGGATCTAAAAAGATGATTGGACTTAGTCAAAGCACTTATATCAATAAGGTGCTTGATAGGTTCAAGATGGCAGACTCCAAGCGAGGCTACCTACCCATGTCTCATGGAATAACTCTAAGCAAGACTCAGTGCCCAAAAACACTTGATGAGCATAGACGAATGAATGGGATTCCATATGCATCATTGATTGGTTCAATAATGTATGCTATGATATGTACACACCCGGATGTTGCGTACGCACTCAGTGCTACAAGCAGATACCAGTCAGACCCAGGAGAGGCACATTGGACTGCTGCCAAGAATATTCTGAAGTACCTGAAAAGGCACAAAGATGAATTCATGGTCTATGGTGGAGATGATGAATTAATTGTTAAAGGCTATACGGACACAAGTTTCCAAACCGACAAAGATGATTTCAGATCACAGTCTGGGTTTGTATTCTGCCTCAACGGAGGTGCAGTAAGCTGGAAAAGTGCTAAGCAAAGCACCATTGCGGATTCTACAACTGAAGCGGAGTACATTGCTGCACATGAAGCAGCAAAGGAAGCTATATGGATAAGGAAGTTCATAGGTGAACTAGGTGTAGTCCCCTCCATTAAAGGACCAATAGCCCTGTATTGTGATAACAACGGAGCTATTGCACAGGAAAAGGAGCCTAGAAACCACCAAAGAGTCAAGCATGTACTTCGTAGATTTCACCTTCTACGAGAGTTCGTTGAAAGAAAAGAAGTCGAGATAAGCAAGATTGGAACTGATGAAACATATCAGATCCATTGACTAAACCTCTGCCGCAGGCGAAGCACAACTCGCACACTGCAGCCATGGGAATCAAGCATATTGGAGAATGGCTTTGATGTCCTTATTTAATGTTTTAAAGTTTTAGAGTTTAAATCTTTGTAAAACATTATTGGTTAATCATTCACAATAAATGAATAGAATTCATTTTTCCATTTAATTTGTGGTTTATTAAATGATGAGTCCCTTCAATTTGACAATATATGCAAGATAGACTGTCAGGACCAGTCCTGTGACTAAGAAATGTCTATCAAGTGATCTTGAATGTCAAAGGTTGAAAATGGTCTCTAGTCGGAGTTTTCTATAAAATTGGACACATAGAAAACGTTAGACGACTAGAATGCAAGATGACTAGTAGTTCTGTTTCTTGAACTATGTGGACATGGCAATGTCATAATCATTTGCATAGATACTTACTTTGGGAAAACTAGTATCGGATAGACCTATGAAACTTTACTGTAAGAGATGAAAATCTGTCATAAGTAAATTTCATTAAAATTATTAGACATTAAATCCTCAATACCTGAGTGATTTGAGATTACTTGTTTAAGAACTGGTTGCTTTGACGTTGACCAACCGTCACACCGTAAAAGGAGGCTATAAAGGCAACGCTCAGGTAATCACCTATCAAACGAAGTCAAATCTCGAGATCGCAAGATTAGGATTGTCCTCCCATAAATCGGGATGAGATGCTTAAAAGTTGTACAAGGCCACTCGGAGAGCTAGAAACTGTAAAATGCATGGCCGTGCTCGGATGAATCATAGATTATGATTATCTGTTTATTTTAATCAGTTGAACTCTGAAACCGAGAAACACCTCTAGACATAATAAGGATGACAACTCTTACCTTATGTTCAAGAGCAAGCATCGAGAGACAAAGGAATTAGGAAATGCACACTTGTCCCTAAGGACAAGTGGGAGACTGAAGGAAATAATGCCCTTGGTCCAAGTATGCATTCAATGTTAAGTCTAATAAATGCAGTTCAGTATTAAATAACAAGTTAATGATTCAGTGATATCAAGTGAGCTGAATGCCTAGCTAGAGGTCGCTTCAGTTCAAGTGGAATTAATGATATTAATCCACAGCTTACTCTTGATTGAACCCGTAGGGTCACACAAATAGTACGTAAACGGATCAAGTGTTTAATGGCATTAAATACTCTATCTATGGATATTCGGAATCGACGGATCTTGGTTTCAGTGGGAGCTGAGATCGTCACAAGCAAGTGAATACTCCGGAAACGATGATATTGCCGGAAACGGAAATATGGATCGTATCGGAATATAAATATTATCCAAGTCGTAGATGTTGCCAGAAACGGAAACATGGTACGTATCGGAAAATATTATCGGAAATGGAAATATTGCCGGAATCGGAAATATTGCCGGAAACGGAAATATTGTCAGAATCGGAAATATTATCGAAATCGGAAAATAATTCCGGAAACGGAAATATTAAATATTTGTTCGAAACGGAAATTAATTCCGGAATCGGAAATATTAAATATTATTCGTATCGGAAATGAATTCCGGAATCGGGAATTTAATCGGAAGCGTATCGTACGAATTAGCATCGGACGAGGCCCGCTAGACGAAGGCCCAGCACGAAGCCAGGCTATCGCCCAGCGAGCCACACGCACCATCGCACGCCAAGCCTCGACCAGGCCCAACGCAAGGCCAGGCCCAGCCAAGGCCAGGGGCGCGCGCGCGAGAGCATTACAGCAGTGGGCTGAGCGTTGTGCGCCTAGCGTGGGCCGCAAGGCTTGCGCGGGTGTACGGTGCTCGTGCAATGCTCGTGCGGGAATCCTAAAGCAATCGGGATTTGAAATATGATTAAATCCTAAAACTATTAGATAATGATTATTTAATAGAGTCCTAGCAGGATTCTAATTAAACTAATTAATATCCTAATAGGATTATAATTCCTTTTCCATACCTCTATAAATAAGTGCCTAGGGTCATAATTTATAGACACGATTGAAGTATTCAAAGGGTAAGTTTTTGAAAGAAAATTCAGCCATACACTTGCACAACAATAGCCGAAAATTCCTAGCACCTTAAGGGCGATTCTAGTTGTTCAATCTTGAGGCGGATCCGGACGTATTGTGGACTATCTACGTAGGGACGACATTTGGAGTCCTAAAGACTTGTTCTTGTTCGGTTCGGGCGCAGCTAGGGAGGGCACGCTACAAAGTGTATGCTCCTAAATTATGCTAAATAATTATGTGTAAATAATATGCTTTCCTGGCTTTATGGTTTTTCCGCATGATTTATGTATTGTCATATGTATCATAACCTAACATGATTCCCCGGGGAACACCTGTTTTTGTTGGCACTGGGTGGAGTCCTTTCGACCTGGTATTTCGACCGGAGTTCCACTTGTCTTAGCGGCCTCGCGCTGCCTTGGTGAGTCTTGTACTTATGTTTTGAATTTGTATTTGTACTTGTATAGGTTTTGAGCTAACTCGTTCACCTGTAGGCCGATAAAAAGACGTTTCGCACTTTCTGGTCCATGGCGGAGGTTCAGTAGGCGTTTAGAGCCCTCCGTGCTGATGAGGAGGCCATGGAGATCTGGTCACAGACGGGCCTAGCTGATTTCTGGCGTGCCATGGGAGGCACTTCGAGGAGAACGGGGATCAAACCCTAACTGTGGGCTTTGTTGGAGCGGTGGTGGGATACCACCAACACCTTCCACATGACCTGGGGGGAGATCACCATTACCCCCTTTGAGTTTGCTATGATTACGGGTCTTCCTTTTTCTGAGAGGAATGTGACCTTTGATTCGAGGCTGACGTGGCGCTCGACCGCTGCCAGGGACTTGCTTGGCCCTGTTGTTGACTTGTCAGAGGACGACACCCATGCTTCCGTGATGGTGATTGTGGATGCTATCTGTGGTGTGGGTGTGTCTGCAGAGTAGAGGGTTAGGCTCTTCCTTCTAGCTTTGGTGAGTAGAGTTGTGGACTCGAGCAGGAACAGTCGGGTGCATATTAGATTCTTGTCAGTTCTGCAGGACTTGAGGGATGTATCGAGTTACAACTGGGGTGGTTTAGCATATGGCCACCTTTTGTACGAAATGAACTGGGCTTCCCGGACTGCGCCGGAGAGTGAGCCGAGCATGGCTGCCTTGTGGAGTGTGCTGGAGGTATTGAAGACTCCTTGTACTTTGTACCTTGTACTTGTATGTTTGTATTTGAACTTGACTGATGTTTTGCTTGCTTTTTGAAAGATTTGGATATATGAGCACTTTCCGACTTTGGCACCGGATTGTACTGGAGTTGCAGCTTACCCGTATGCTGCCTCTTGGATAGGAGCGGTGCGCATGAGGGTGCCTCTGGCGGCCTCCCGCAAAGCTTGGCGGGTTTTACCCGTTGATGAGGTAATCTTTTTGTACTGTTTTGCTCTCTTGTATTTGCATTTGTATAGTTGCCTGAGTTGTCCGCTTTGTAGGTGGTATGGCGTCCTTTTGCCAACGCGTCCGTACCTGCCTCGGCTGCTCGCGCCCATTTCTTGTCTGGACGGCGGGTTTTTCTTCCAGGGGTGTACCGCCATATGTGGTATTTGGGGGAGCGAGTGTCCCTTCAGCACCATTCGGGGACAGGCTTGTCCTCAAGGACCCACCAGAGTCTATACTGGCGCCGGATGAAGATCTTGCCCGGCTCTATGTGAGCGCTAGTGGTGACGCGGTTTGCCGCTCTTGGAGGTATTTTGTACAGAGGAAGGGTAGCTTTGACGACTTCCTGAGGAGGCTTGCTCCACCAGTACGCTTCGTACTGCCGGTGAGCTGCGAACTTTGTATCTTGTATTCTTGTATGATTGTATTCTTGTATTCTTGTATGATTTTATGATTGTATGATTGTATGTAGGAGGAGGAGGTTGATCCTGAGGACATTCCCCATGCTCATAGGATCCTCCGCTATGAGAACTCGGATGGGGAACAGGTGGAGGTGACTATTCCTATAGCTTCTCCTCCGCACCGGAGATCGTATGATGCTGTACCTGAGCATTATGCCGTTGTATGTACTGTTGCATTTTCTTGAAACTGATTGTAATCTTGTATCTGGAAATTGATCTTGAATTTTGTATGCAGGCGCCTCGGGCGAGAGTGCGTCGCTGGATGCTCTTGCTTGATTCCTGGAAGAGGCATTGTGCCAAGCTGACCCGGAAGCGTTCTGGCCGGGACAGAGAGGTGCTTTACTTGATCTCAAAATTTGTATTCTGGAAATTTGAACTTTGGAGGTTGATTCTTGAAGTTGTATTTTGTATAGGAGCGCCGTCGAGATCGCAGAGGTTCCGTGGATAGGGAGCCCCAGGCGGAGACGTCCTTGAGGCAGGAGGGACCGAGCCTGGACCTAGGACAGGGGTCCGGTGCTGGAGCTGATCAGAGGCATTCGGATGCTGATCAGAGGGCTGCCTCTTTTGTACATGTTGATCCCACCAGGCATTCGTTTGGAGGTGCAAGCAATTCGAGGCCCTTTGTTTCTCCTCCCGGTTACTACTTTGGAGGGAGTGGTCCTCAGCCTTGGGGTGCAGATTCATGGGCCTACTATGCGGAGATGGAGAGGATGCGCCAGGCTCAGATGTTTGCGTCGTACCAGTACATGGCGATGCCGCCGCCTTATCAGTATCCCTCTCCTCAGCAGGGAGTTCATCCCTCTCCTGGCACACTTCATATCTCGGAGCAGGATCCTAGTACCCCTGGGACGGAGCTGGATGAGGATCTGGAGCGCCTTAGGAGGCGAAACAGGGATAAGGCGCCTGTGGTTGACGTCACCGCTGATGATGACTCAGACTGACCTTGCATGGTAGCGAGTTCCAGCTTGCCTGGGTTGATTTTGTATAGGCTGGGTTGTATTTGTATGAATTTGTATGGTTTGGAACTTGGATTTTTGTATGGTTGTATGGCTTTGAACTTGAATTGGTTGGGAAATTTTTTGAAGATTGACTTTTGTATGTTTGAATGTTTGGAATTGTATGCGTTGTGTGTGCCTTGAAATTTGTAGCTATATGCATGCATGATAATTTTGTAAAAAAATTGAAAAACATTTGCCCATTTTTTCGGGTGTATATAACCACTATACGCCCCCACTTTGACTGAGGTTTTTTGGTTAGGAAAAGCGCAAGTCAAAGTATATTCAACTTTTGCTATGCATATGCAGACCCGACTTAGGACGCCGATCTAGGACTAGAATGCTTGAATTTTGAATAAATTGACCCGAAATCTGCCCGAAGCGTTGATCCGGACTGCTTGAATTTGCGCGGCTTACGGCTTTGCAATCTTGAATAATGAAGGTTTGTACTTTTCTGTCCGAAACACTAAAGAGTGTGTACTCGGAGTCATAAAAGAGGATGGTGGCCTCGTCCTTGGCTGCAGGCCCCAGCGCCTAGCGCAGGAAATGGGGCCTGGCGCTAGTATGTTGTCGTGCAAGCCGACTCTTGTATAAATAGGGAGTATTTCCGATTATTTCTTGCATCAATCTTCCCTTCTATTCCTTGTATACTGTGTCCTCACGAAAAAGAAGAGAGAACATGGCTATGTCCTTTGAAAATGCCTTGAACTCGTGGCTTGGTTCGCTAGGCAAATTGGAGAAAAGGGAGCTTCATGGCATGCATCTTGGGGTGCTCGCCTCCTTCCGGTTTGTAAAGATGGATGGGCACTTCATTCTCGCTGCTTTGGAGGCTTGGGATCCGAATCATCATGTCTTCCGCTTTGGGAATAATGAGGTATGTCCCCTCCCTGAAGAGTTTAGTGCCATATTGGGGTAGCCCATTATGTCGGAGCCATGCATACCCAGTGTTGAAGAAAACTTTTTCTTGAGTTTTGAAAGATATTTGGGCTTGAAGCCCCCACTTTTGAGTGTTGTATATTGCAGAGGGGTGGATTTGTCCCTCCTTGTAACCTACTTTGCTGGGCTTGATGTTCCCAAAGTTTTCCGCTTGAGGGCCTTGAGTTTTTGTATCTTTGCTCGCTTCCTCTTTTCGAAGCAGGGGTTTAGCAATGGTGATGCCTCCCTAATAGAAATCGTAGAGCAGTTTGCTAATGGTCGGGACCCAATGCCGCTTGTGATTGGCAAAACATTGTTGGGCCTTGACTTGCTGAAGTCGGACCCCTCTTCTTTGTCGTCGGGAAGTCCGGTGTTACTCCAAGTAAGGATCTGGAGCTTTCTTGTATGTTGAATTTGTACTTGTATTTGAATGTTGAATTTTGAAATGCGTTTCTTGTATACTCCCCAAGGTTTGGCTTATGGAGAGGCTCATGCTGGTGGCACCACCGGAGAACATGGAGAGCTATAATAGGAAAGGGTTCACTGTGCGGCCCATGACATATGGTCGGCTTTCATTGGACGAGTGGCGATGCGCACTCTCTGGAATTGAATCTTGTATAATGTGGGTAGTTCCTTGGTGGGGAATTGCTGCCATGAGACATGCCCCTGGTTCTACTGCTTTGAGGGTGCCAAGCCTCACAACGCAGGTCTTCTACTCGCCTGCTAGAGTGATGAGACAGTATGGCTTCAAACAGGAGATCCCGGATTGTGCTGAAGAGAAACCGAAACCTGTTGCGCTAAATGCAACTCGTCTTGAAATTTGGAGGCGGTATTGGGTCGCCAAACCATTCTTGAGTATTCAGTTCCCACCTGAGTCAGTTACTCTGTCTGCGGGGTACATTGTATGGATGAGAGACCTAAGCCAAAGGGACATTTCTTTCTCCGGACCAGCTAGAGTCCGAGGTTCTAGAGCTAGACGTCCTGCATCAACTGACTATGAGGAAGGTGACGGGAGTGTGTTCCATCCGGCGCTTGACCGTTCGGAGTCCAAAGGAGGTTCGTCGTCCTCCCGTCCTGGAAGGCTAGGAAGTTCCTTCTCCCGCCGCATTGGGCAAGGGGAAGATTGATGATTGATTGAGGGAGGAGTCAGGGGATAGTACTCAAGGTGCCAAGACTCGAGAGCATAGTCGCCTGACCCTAGATCTTTGTAGGCTACATGTGTTTGAAATTGTATTGGAAGGAATTGTGTTTAGAATGTGTTTGGAAGATGTGTTTAGAAAATGTGTTTAGGAAGTGAAAAGGCTTTGAACTTTGCTTCACTTGATCTTGACTTTGTATTTGAATTAGCTTTGAAGGCCTTAGAGCCAAATAAAGAGTTATTGTGTTAAATTCCGCTTGAACATGCTTTGCTTTGAATTGACACATTTGGAATAAAGACAGCAACAATTGAGTTTTGAAATTTGATTTGATTTTTAGGATGTCCTTAATTGAGGAAATTTTGAATTTTTTTGTATTAAAGTGGTCGGGCCTCGAAATGAGGTTGCCTACGTGTCCCGTTAGGGAATCAGGCCGGGCGTAGTTCTGACTACCTTACAGGACTTTGAATTGGATTCTTGAATTTGAACATGGAACTTAGACATGGAACTTCTTGAGTTGGTCGAGGTTGGTCAGAGATCCGAATTCTGTTCCATCGACGTCTGTTACTTCGACTGCTCCCCCGGAGAGGATCTTCTTGACAATGTATGGGCCTGCCCAGTTGGGTTTGAATTTTCCCCTTGGGTCCATGGTACTTTTGCAAAGGGCTTTCAGGGCATGCTCGCCTTCCTTGATGTTTCGGGTTCTGACCCTTTTGTTGAAATGTCTGGCCACTCGACACTGATAGACTTGTACATGGTGAGCGGCTTGAAGCCGACGCTCATCGAGCATGATTAGCTCATCATACCTTGCTTCCTTCTTGGATTTTGCTTTCGAGGACTATCCTTAGAGAAAGTATCTCCAGCTCGATAGGTTGTACTGCTTCCATTCCATAGACCAATGAAAATGGAGTTGCACCCGTTGAAGTGCGAATTGAAGTTCGATACCCCCACAATGAGAAATGCAGCTTCTGGGGCCAGTCCTTGTAATTGGTAGTCATTTTCATGATGATGGTCTTGACATTTTTGTTGGCTGCTTCGACTGCCCCATTGGTTTGTGGGCGATAAGGCGAAGAGCGATGATGTTGGATTTTGTACTCGGTGAATAGGTCTTCACACTCTCCTTGAAAATGGGTTCCCTGGTCACTGATGAACTCGTGGGGAACGCCGTATCTGCATATGATGTTTTCTTGTATGAACTGGGCCACTTTCTTGGAACCCAACACTTTGAATGACCTGGCCTCGACCCATTTGGTGAAGTAGTCTATAGCAACCAGTATGAACTCATGACCCCCGGTGCCCGTTGGAGTGACTTTGCCGATGACGTCGATACCCCAGGCTGAGAATGGCCACAGTGATGATTGAGAGTATAGCAATGATGAAGGAATGTGCTTCAGATTCGCACACCTTTGGCAGGTAGGACATTTCTTGACAAAGAAGTAACAATCCCGTTCGAGGGTAGTCCAGTAGTATTGAGCCCTGATGATCTTGAGGGCTAGCATCTTCCCGTTCATGTGGGTGCCACAGACTCCAGCATGTATGTTGTCCATGACTCTTTGAGCTTCGTGCTTGTCGACACATCGGAGGTTAGGACCGCCAAGGGACCTTTTTTATAGAATGCCGCCTTCTATGACGAAGTTGGCTGACTGTAGTCGTAGAGCCCTTTGATTTTTGCTTCAAAAGTGCGGGGGATACTCTGAATTTTGTAGATACCTTTGAATGTCTGTAAACCAAGGTTCATCCCCGTCTTGCTCGATGTTGTCAATAGCATGGACATATGCTGCTTCTTGACGTGTTTCAATTGTAAGTGGCATTTCAGCCATGCCATTTGGGATGTTGATCATTGAGGCCAGCTTTGCCAGTGCATCGGCGAATTGATTTTCCTCTCTTGGAAGGTATGTATAGCAAAGCTTTTCTATTTGCTCAGACTGTTTCTCAAGGTAGGACTGGTATGGAGCCAAGCTCTCACTCCTCACTTTCTATTTGCCGGAAATTTGATTGATGATTAGGGAAGAATCCCCGTACACTCGAAGTTTCTGGACACCCAATCCTAAGGCGGCTTTCAGGCCCATGATGCATGCTTCATATTCTGTCGTGTTGTTTGTGATGTTGAATTGCAGTTTTGCTGATATAGGAATGTGAGTGCCGTCTGGGGCTACTAGAATTACTCCAATACCACACCCGTTCTGATTCGAAGCACCGTCGAAATGCATTGACCAACTGTCATCACTGGTCATTAGGATTTGCTCGTCGGGTAAGTCGTAATCCTCCTCTTCTGCCTCAACGGAACAGTCGGCTAGGAAGTCTGAGACTGCTGAACCCTTGATAGACTTCTGCGGGATGTATTTAAGATCGAATTCTGCTAACATGACCAACCACCTGGACAACCGTCCGTTGAGAGCTGGTTTTTCGAATAGATACTTGAGAGGATCCGCTTTGCTGATCACATGTACTGTATGGGAGAGCATGTAGTGCCGTAGTTTCTTTGTGGCCCAAACCAAGGCGATGCTGAGTTTCTCGAGCTGAGTGTACTTGGTCTCGTACTCGATCAGTTTTTCGCTTATGTAGTATACGGCGTCAAATGCATGCTGACAGTCGTCATCCCACACTTTGGGCTCGCTTTTTCGGAGCTTTCGAAATACCGATTCACAGATCGTCGTGAGTCTTGAAATGAACCTACTGATATATTGTAGTCTTCCGAGAAAACCCCGAATTTCCTTTTCATTCCTTGGTGGTTGCATCTCGAGAATTGCCTTGATTTTCGAAGGATCAGCCTCTATGCCCCGAGAGTTGATAACATATCCGAGTAACTTGCCTGACGTTACCCCGAATGCACACTTTTGCGGATTGAGCCTCATGTTGTATTGTCTGAGCCTGTTGAAAACCTTTTGAAGTACTGAGGTATGCTCGTGTCGCTCTTTGGATTTGACGATCATGTCATCGACATATACCTCAATTTCCCTGTGAATCATATCGCTCATGATGGCTGTGGCTGTTCTTTGATAGGTTGCTCCTGCGTTCTTCAGTCCGAACGGCATAACTGTATAGCAATATGTACCCCACTAAGTGATGAAGGTTGTCTTCTCCATGTCCTCCTCTGGCATGGGAATTTTATTGTAGCCTGCATACCCGTCCATAAAAGAGAGTAAGGCATGATTTGCGGTGTTGTCGACCAGGATGTCGATGTGGGGTAATGGAAAACCATCTTTAGGGTTGGCCCTGTTAAGATCTTTGTAGTCCACACACATTCGTACTTTGCCGTCTTTCTTTGGAACTGGGACGGCATTTGCAATCCATTCTGGATACTTTGCTTCTTGAATAAACCCGGCCTCTAGCTGCTTAGAGACCTCTTCTTGAATTTTGAGGGAAACATCCGGTTTCATGCGACGGAGTTTCTGCTTGATGGGCTTTGAACCTGGAATAAGGGGAATTGTATGCTGACCGATGCTTGGATCAACCCCTGGCATATCATGATAGGACCATGCGAAGACATCTATGTACTCTGAAAGTAGCTTGATAAGATCATCTTGCTCTGCTTGAGATAGAGTCAAACCAATCTGAACTAGTTTTGAATCACTGTTGTTAGAAAGGTTAATTTTTTCTGTTTCCTCAATTATGGGCGTCCTGTTTTCATGATTTTCGATACCTTTTAGAATTTAAAAGTCAGTTTCTTGTGAAGCAAAGTTGTTTGGATTAGGATTGTGTTTTGAATTAGAACTCGAAGAGTAAGTAGAAATTGAAGTGTTATTGAAATCAGGAATCATTACATCGACTGTTTTGACTTGAAGCTCGGCCTTTAGAGGCTCTTGATTGATGCAAGACTCTAGTTCTAGACTCTTAGACTTATTTCTAGACTCGAAAATTGAAAGACATACTCTGGACTTGGACAGAGACACTAATCATAAAGATAGTTCTCAGGGTATTCCCAGACATCCACATCATTGTCATAATCATCGTAGACGGGGCTACATGCACAGATCTTCAAGGCTTGATCCCAGACCTGGTCCCACGTGCTGTAAGGAAATGCGGCGAAGCTGCCCTTGCATGAAGTGTTAAGCCCTAGAAAGAACATTCTCACCATCTTTCCCTCTGGCAGCTCGGGCTTGATTGTACGAGCGAAGGTTGCCATCTATAGTAGTATTCTTGAATGCACTCATCTGTTTCCTGGCGTACAGCCGGCTTTTGTTTGATGAGAGTGTCTCGGAAGCTGGAACCTTTGAGGGTGAGGCAGGCAGGGCCATCCAATATTTCCTCGAACCATGGCTCTCCGAATAGTAGGTCAAAGTTGGCAGATACATCGACAACTAGGAATTCAGCATTGCTATGATAAGTGTCGAAGGAGAAGACTATTTTGAGGACTCCCAGGACCTTGTATGTGACCTCCTGGAGTTTGACAGTTTGTTGAGCACTCAGCATGAGATCGTACTCGGAGAACCCCATAGCCTTCAAGGTGGCAAGAGGGCAGATGTTCTCTTGAATGTCGGTGGTTACCCTAGGTTCGGAGATCACCCAGTTTTTGAGCACTTGGAAGGAGATGGCAAAAGCTTGGGACCATCAATTCGTAACCTGGCTTGTATATTGTAGAGATCAAATTGCATGGAAATTCCTCCTCTTCATCTTTACAGTCACAGGAGATGACTTGGACCGAAGGAGTTTGTTTGGCTCCGGGAGGTAGGGGTAAGGTCTTGTCGTCGACCATGTTATGGATCAAGTGCTTAAGCTTGTAGCATTCTTCGATGTCATGACCCTTCCCTTGATGGTACTTGCAATGGGCTGCCGGATCGCAGCTCTTGGACCTCTTGTCGATTGGAGGATCGGGTGTTGAGCCGATTGGTGTTATGACTTGTTTCTCAACCAACCGATCGAATGCCTCGCTGTAGGACATCCCGAGGTTTGTAAAAACCCTTTGTGGTCTGCCTTGATAGTTGCGCTGGTTAGCATTGTTCTTGGAGTTGTTTGACTTTGGACCTTGAGGAGTGTAGACACCTAATTTGTGTCTCCCCTTTGGGATGATGACGAAACCATTATCCTTGTTAGGCGATTAGAGTAACTCCAGGCAGAAATCCCAATTGCTAAGAATACCTCCGAAATCAAAAATCCAATCCCCGAGGTCGTTCCCCTCCCGGAACTCGGTACAAAATACAACTTCCAAAATCCAATTTCAAAATCCAAGTTCAATCTCAACTAGTGGACCATCCCATTGGTTTTACTAGGCCTTTTCCACTCAAAATCATATAAGGCAAGTCAAATTCGGGCGCCGACCACAAAACCGAGCATGCCGGGCCCCGCCCCGTAAAATCGGAATTCAAAAACCCGAGAAAGGTTTGTTTTTAGACGCAAATTCAAGCCTTAAACTCCAAGAAAACACTACAAGCCAAACATCGTACTATTCGTACGAAGGTACACCCATACAAGACAAATCAAGGACGGCATCTTTCCGTCCTTTTTGGCGGCATTCAGCCCACGTCAGCAACGCCCAGCACTGGCCTAGCGCCAGGCGCTGGCGTGTGCTGGCGTTTTGCATCATTTCCCTCCTATAAATACCCCTCATTTCCTTCGAAAAAGAGAGAGCACAACACATACAACGTCGTAATTTCGACATTACTCCTCACAATACAAACTTCAAAACTCTTCAAAACACATACAAAAATTCCAAATTTCAAGAGCAATTGGGAGCTCGTGCCTAAGCCTAACTAGGTAAATCCGAATCCCATTTCAATCAATTATGCTATTTTGATTTCAAATGATTAACAAGTTGGTGTTTTTTGTCATAAAAAACACCACTTGCAACAATCATACATGCATTTTTCAAAAATACAAACTTTTTCAAAATACAAAATACAAATTTTCAAGATTCAAGGATGTTCAAAGTTGTTTGCATTAATCTCTTTGGACTAGAATCACCTTCAAGTGTGGAGTAATCAAAGATGACACCTTTTAGAATTTAAAGGTTTAATCTTTTGAGATTCAAAACTCCATTTTTCAATATACAAGTTCAAGTCTTCAAATTTCAATATACAAGTTCAAGTTTTCGAATTTCAATCGTTTCAAGTTCAAGATCCAATCTTTTCAAGTTCAAACCTTTCAATATTCAAGCTTTCAATTTCAAGTTCAATATGCAAAATCTAGGACACTTGGGTTGAGCAACCTCTCCCAAGTTGAGATTTTTGGCTTTGAATTCGTGTCGGGCGCACTTATTTTTAAGGAGCCGCTTGGCGTTCGAATCTCATGTGCCCAAGTACAAATTTCAATTATGCACCTTTCAATATCGCACTTTCAATATCGCACTTTCAATACCGCAATTTCAATACCGCAATTTCAATATCGCACTTTCAATCCCGCACCTTTACTTGCCTAGTCCATTTCTAGGCAATGTGGACCTACTCCCTAGTCCTTTTCTAGGGGGTCTTGTATTTACCAATTCCGCACTTTATTTAGTATTGTGATGTTGCTTTATGTGCTTTATTGCTTTCATCACCAACATGCTGAATACAACAAAATACAAAGGTTACATCATGCTTAACGAAGATATTTTTGGACAAACCGGCCTTAGGTTCCTTAAATCAATCTTTAAAGCAAAGTGACCACCGTACAATTAGAAATTCTATTTTGTTCTAATTTTCAAACCCACATAGTCTAATCTTAGGGTTTATTTTCGAAACAATGTTGTGCAACGTACTTGAATATTTCTAAAGCTCGCCGAATAAGCATTTTCGTTCCCGAGCCCGGATCTCACCCATCCGTTTCAAGGATTCAAGGCCTTATCCAAAAATAGAGTCATTGTGCGGTCTTCCCAAACGAGACCTAAAACAAGTTTGGTGGCGACTCCTTCGAGGTGCAAAAGCAATTCAACGGTTATCTAAAAGAACCGCCGCGTGCCAAACCACCCATTGTAGGAAACGGGAAAAGGATTCAAAAAAAAACCCCTACAGTAACTGGCGACTCTGCTGGGGACTTTTCTAACTTCAATTTCGAAAATGAGAGCAGATTTCGAGCAACCAGCCACTGATCTGCCGAAGTACTGGATGCCAGCATTGGCGTCAAGCGCAGCCCCTGCGCCCAACGCCGCTGCCTGCATCCAGGACAATGGCTCACAGTGGCTTGTTGCCCACTTTTGCTCAACTTTTCGTGTTGGGAGTTAGTCTGTTTTTGCATCTAGAAGGACGCTCCCAAGCCTCGTGAACGAGTGCCGAAAAACGAGCTTTACAAATACAAATTCAAGTACGATTTCGATTTCAATTTCAATTTCTAGGCATTTCATGCATTTTTCGAAAACCATATTGTGCAAAATGAATTTCTACCTTTGCCAAAACGGATGTGTTCTACATTCGGGCTAGCCCCGGGGGCAACGAAATGGTGACTCTCCATACGGTTCCCGACCAAAGTGTGTGACTATTTCCGCGCCTACCGAAACTTGGCATTTGCTTGACATTCCCGATGTCAAGTATCAAGGCTGTCTGCCGACACACACTTCCCTTAGGCGGAACGTGAAAGCTTGTCGTCGGATCCGTCTCTTAGCCGAGTACCTTTTTGACACCCAAAGCCGTCCACTTGTATCATACAAAAACTTAGACCGACCTTAGGTTGAGAAATTTTCATGTCGTATTCATATTCATTATTAGTGTGACAACGTGCTACTTGTGCATTGTGTGGGCGTCTTTGCACGCGTGTATGGCTAACCTCGAGTTCTAGCTTGCCAAAACCAATTAGCCTCCAACTAGGAAACCAAACCCCTAGGAGCATCATTCAAACCTCATGCATCTAAATCGCCGATTTTAGGGTCTTTAGGAGTGTCACTCCATTTGATTCAAAACCCTTAAACACGCCTCACGCACAAATGCCAAATTCAAAGTTCAATCCAACGGCGTCATAATGCCGGATTTTCCATTTCCAAATTCCAAGCTACAAAATCAAAATTCAATCCAACGGCGTCATAATGCTGGATTTTCCATTTCCAAATTCCAAGCTACAAATTCAAAATTCAATCCAACGGCATCATAATGCCAGATTTTCCATTTCTAAAATCCCAACTTTCAAATTCAAAATTCAATCCAACGGCGTCATAATGCCGGATTTTCGAGTCAAGATTCCAAGTTCAAAATGCAATCCAACGGCGTCATAATGCCGGATTTTCTATTTTCAAAACCTCAAATCTCCAAGTCAAGTCCAAATCCAACGGCGTCATAATGCCGGATTTTCTAGTCCAAATTCCAAGTTTCAAAGTTCAATCCAAATTTTCTAGTTCAAAACCACAATTTTCAAGTCCAAATCCAACGACGTCATAATGCCGGATTTCCTAGTCTTCAAGCTTCAAGTTCAAATTCAAACTTTCTAGTCCAAAACTTCAAACACAACCCAACAGCGCCATAATGCCGGATTTTCTAGTCCAAATTTCGAGTTTCAAGTTCCAAGTCAAGACTCAATCCAACGGCGCCTTAATGCTGGATTTTCTAGTCCAAATTTCAAGCTCCAAACTTCAAAGTCAAAAACCACAAATCCAACAGCGTCATGCCGGATTTTCTATTTCAAACATTCAAGTCTTCAAGCATCGAAGTCAAGTTGCCAATTCCAAACCTCAAAAGTTCAAATGCCAAAGTTCATGACCGGCGTAATGCCAACTTTTCAACTATAATTTTCAAACCTCAAATTCCATGTCAATCTTTCGAATTTCAAGTCCTATGCTCAAAACTTCAAATTCCAAATACATGCCGTCGTAATGCTGATTTTCCATTCCGCATTTCAAACCTAAAGATCGAAGTTCAAAAATTCCAAACCTTCAAATTTCAAATCCTACACTCCAAGTCCACGGCGGCATAATGCCGGACTTTCAAGTTCCCAAATTCAATATCCACGGCAACATAATGCCGGATTTTCCAAATACGAAGCTTCATGTTCTATATACAAAATGCGTCCTTTTCCATTTCAAAATTCAAACTTCGAGTCAAACTCAAATTTCAATTGGGTTGAAAATCCCTTGAAATAATACAAGTTCAAATCCACGGGTTGAAAATCCCCTGAAATAATACAAGTTCAAATCCACGGGTTGAAAATCCCCTGAAATAATACAAGTTCAAATCCACGGGTTGAAAATCCCCTGAAATAATACAAGTTCCAATTCGACGGGTTGAAAATCCCCTGAAATAATACAAGTTCCAATTCAACGGGTTGAAACACCCCAGAAATAATACAAGTTCAAGATTCCATCTACTGGTTGAAAATCCCCTGAAATAATACAAATTCCAATGGGTTGAAATTCCCTTCAAATACTAGTCCAATGGGTTGAAACTTCCCCAAAATATTGACGGGTTGAGATTCTTTTTAAATAATACAAAATCAATCTCTTTCAATCGGGTTGAAATTCCCTTCAAATATTCCAAGTCCAATGGGTCGAAATTCCCTTGGAAATTCAATTTCCTAGTACAATCCCAATTTCCATGTCCTAGGGCGGGTTGAAATCCCCTTCAAATAAGTCCAATTTCCAGTAGGTCGAAATATTCCTTTTCGATTTCCCAAGTTCTAGTACAGGAGCGAACTTTCACAAAAGAATGAACGCTCCTCTCAAACATTTCTAACGGGTTGCAAATCCCGAATACAAGTACAAAATCCAAAATCCCAAATCTTCGGAGTGACACTTAGAGTCAAGTCTAGGTCTCATTCATTGCATGCATATCATATCATGTGTCGGGGAGTCCAAGTTCTAAAACTATCTGGTGTGTCCTAACTAGGAGTCTAAAGATCATGTGGGTTCGCCGAAGAGGGGAGAGGTTGAAAAGAACTCCAACAGCCCTAGCCTCCCGCATAGCCGGTGTCGAGCAAGCAGCCAGATCATCTCCTACAAATCAGACTCCCAGCCCCATTCAAGGAACAGTCCAAATGTCTGCCTCTGATCAACTCGCTCAACTCCTAGCGGCTTTTGCCAACCTTAGTGCCAATGTGGAGAGCATAAGCAACCGATTGGGTGTCGTGGAACAGGGTGCGCCCACTGATGACTTAACCAAGAAGATCGAGAGTCTTGTCAGCAAGGTTACCAATCAAGAGAACTACTTTGACACCTCGATGGAGGACAACCTCAAGGGGAAGGCTAATCTGCCAGACAAATTCTCCGCCAATGACATTCCAAAGTTCAAATCAACTGACAATCCCAAGTACCATCTCAAGAACTTCAGAGCTACAATGGCCATCAAGGGGGTCGAACTTGAGCTATACCCAGTGGTATTCCCTATGTCTCTGGAACCTGTCTGCTAGAAATGGTACTATTCACTCAAGGAACATCAAACGAGTACCTGGGAAGCGGTTGCTCGAGCATTTATGGAGCAATATCAGCCCAACATTCAGCTGCAAACTACTCTAAGGGAACTAGAAGTTCTCAGGCAAGGGCCTCAGGAAGGCTTTACTACTTACCTCAACCGGTGGAGGGAAATGGCATCCCAAATGGTAAATCGGTCATCCGAGAGAGAGTTAGTCAAGATTTTCATCGTCGGTCTCCTTCCAAAGTACAATGCTCACATGAAGTACCTAGGTCTGGAAAGCTTCAAGAGAACCTACGACATCGGGGTCGACATAGAGGATGACCTAATGAAAGCACCCGCAGCCCCAGCTCCGCAAACTGAGAAATGGAAGGGGAAGAGACCTGAAGCAACACACAAAGTTCATGAGGTTAACGCCCTAGAGGCTCCTCAAGGTCCCAAAAAGAACAACTTCAAAAGCAACGCTAACCAGCGCAACTATCAAGGCAGGCCCCAAAGAGTCTTCACAAACCTCGGGATGTCTTACAGTGAGGCATTTGATCGGCTGGTCGAGAAACAAGTCATAGCACCAATCGGTCCGACACCCGATCCTCCAGTTGAAAAAAGATGCAAGAGTTGGGATCCCACGGCTCATTTCAAATACCATCAAGGGAAGGGTCATGACATCGAGGACTGCTACAAGCTCAAGCACTTGATCCAGAACATGGTCGACAACAAGACTTTACCCTTACCCCCTGGGGCTAAGCAAACCCCCTATGTACAAGCCATCTCCTATGACTGCGAAGATGAAGAAGAGGAGTTTCCATGCAATCTGATCTCCACAATATGCAAGCCAAGTTACGAGCTTATGGTTCCAAGCTTTTGCCATCTACTTCCAAGTGTTCAAAACTGGGTGATCCCCGAACCTAGGGTAACCACCGACATTCAAAAGAACATCTGTCCGCTCGCCACCGTGAAGGCTTTAGGGTTCTCCGAGTACAATCTCATGCTGAGTACTCAACAAACTGTCATACTCCAGGGTGTCACATACAAAGTCTTGGGAGTCCTTGAGCTGGTTTTCTCCTTTGACACCTATTACGACAATGCTGAGTTTCTGGTAATCGATGTGCCTACTAACTTCGACCTACTATTCGGAGAGCCTTGGTTCAAGGAAATACTAGACGGCCCTGCCTGCCTCACCCTCAAAGGTTCAAGCTTCCGAGATACTCTCATCAAGCAAAAGCCGGCTGTACGCCAGGAAAAGGATGAGTGCATTCAAGAATACTACCACCGATGGGCAATCTCCGCTCGTACAATTCAACCTGAGCTACCAGAGGGAAAAATGGTGAGAATGTTTCTCTTAGGGCTCAACACTTCATGCAAGGGCAGCTTCGCCGCATTTCCTTACAGCACATGGAACCAAGTCTGGAATCAAGTCCTGAAAATCTGTGTATGCAGTCCCGTATTCGAGGATTATGACGATTACAATGCAGATGTCTGGGAGTACCCTGAGAACTATCTTTTCGATTAGTGTCTTTGTCCAGGTCCAGAGTCTGTCTTTCAATTTTCGAGTCTAGCAATGAGTCTAAGTGTCTAGAACTAGAGTCTTGCATCAATCGAGTGCCTCTAAAGGCCGAGCTTCAAGTCAAAACAGTCGATGTAATGATTGCTGATTTCAATAACACTTCAATTTCTACTTACTCTTTGAGTCCTACGTCAAAATCAAATCCTAATCCACATAACTTTGCTTCACAAGAAAATGACTTTGAATTTCTAAAAGCTATCGAAAATCATGAAAACAGGATGCCCATAATTGAGGAAACAGAAAAAATCAACCTTTCTAACAACAGTGATTCAAAACTAGTTCAGATTGGTTTAACTCTTTCCCCATCAGAGCGGGACGACCTTAGCAAAAAACTTTCAGAGTATGTAGACGTCTTCGCATGGTCCTATCATGATATGCCAGGGGTTGATCCAAGCATCAGTCATCATACAATTCCCCTTATTCCAGGGTCAAAGCCCATCAAGCAGAAGCTCCGTCGCATGAAACCGGATGTTTCCCTCAAAATTCAAGAAGAGGTCTCCAAGCAGTTAGAGGCCGGGTTTATTCGAGAAGCAAAATATCCAGAATGGATCGCAAATGTCGTCCCAGTTCCAAAGAAAGATGGCAAAGTACGAATGTGTGTGGACTACAGGGATCTTAACAGGGCCAGCCCTAAAGACGGTTTTCCATTGCCTCACATCGACGTCCTGGTCGACAACACCGCAAATCATGCCTTACTCTCTTTTATGGACGGGTACGCAGGCTACAATCAGATTCCCATGGCAGAGGAAGACATGGAGAAAATAACCTTCATCACTCAGTGGGGTACATATTGCTATACAGTTATGCCGTTCGGACTAAAGAACGCAGGAGCAACTTATCAAAGAACAGCAACAGCCATCATGAGCGATATGATTCACAGGGAAATTGAGGTATATGTCGACGACATGATTGTCAAATCCAAAGAACGACATGATCATACCTCAGTACTTCGAAAGTTTTTCAACAGGCTCAGACAATACAATATGAGGCTTAATCCTCAAAAGTGCACATTCGGGGTAACGTCAGGCAAGTTGCTCGGATATGTCATCATCTCTCGAGGCATAGAGGCTGACCCTTCAAAAATCAAGGCAATTCTCGAGATGCAACCACCAACGAATGAAAAGGAAATTCGGGGTTTTCTCGGCAGACTACAATACATCAGCAGGTTCATTTCAAGACTCACAATGATCTGTGAACCATTATTTCGAAAGCTCCGAAAAAGCGAGCCCAAAGTGTGGGATGACGATTGTCAGCATGCATTCGAAACAATCAAAAGCTACCTTTCCAACCCACCAGTACTAAAACCAGCAATGCCAGGGATTCCCCTCAGGCTTTACCTCACAACAACAGATTCAGCAGTGGGGGCTATGCTTGCTCAAGAAATTGAAGGCAAGGAGAACGCCGTATACTACATAAGCAAAAAGCTGATCGAGTACGAGACCAAATACACTCAGCTCGAGAAACTCAACATCGCCTAGGTTTGGGCCACAAAGAAACTATGGCACTACATGCTCTCCCATACAATACATGTGATCAGCAAAGCCGATCCTCTCAAATATCTATTCGAGAAGCCAGCACTCAACGGACGGTTGTCCAGATGGTTGGTCATGCTAGCAGAATTCGACCTCAAATACATTCCACAGAAATCTATCAAGGGTTCAGCAGTCTCAGATTTCCTAGCCGACTGTCCTGTCGAGGCAGAAGAGGAAGATTATGACTTACCCGACGAGCAAATATTAATGACCAGTGATGACAGTTGGTTGCATTTTGATGGTGCCTCCAATCAGAACGGATGTGGTGTTGGAGTAATTCTAGTAGCCCAGACGGCACGCACATTCCTATATCAGCAAAACTGCAATTCAACGTCACAAACAATGCGGCAGAATATGAAGCATGCATTATGGGCCTGGAAGCCGCCTTAGCCCTAGGTATCCAGAGACTTCGAGTGTATGGGGATTCCTCCCTAATCATCAATCAAATTTCCGGCAAATGGAAAGTAAGGAGCGAGAGCCTGGCTCCATACCAGTCTTACCTTGAGCAGTTGTCTGAACAAATAGAAGAGCTCCACTATACATACCTCCCGAGAGAGGAGAATCAATTCGCCGATGCACTGGCAAAACTGGCCTCAATGGTCAACATTCCAAGCGGCATGGCTGAAATGTCACTTACAATTGAAACACGTCAAGAAGGAGCATATGTCCATGCTATTGACCACGTCGAGCAAGACGAAGATGAACCTTGGTTTTCAGACATCCAAAGGTATCTACAAAGTTCGGAGTATCCCCCACACTTTTCAAGCAACAATCGAAGGGCTCTACGACTAAAGTCAGCCAATTTCGTCATAGAAGGCGGCATTGTATACAAAAGGTCCCTTAACGGTCCTAATCTCCGATGTGTTGACAAGCACGAAACTCAAAGAGTCATGAACAACATACATGCAGGAGTCTGTGGCACCCACATGAATGGGAAAATGCTAGCTCTCAAGATCGTCAAGGCACGATACTATTGGACTACCCTCGAACGGGACTGCTATTTCTTTGTCAAGAAGTGTCCTACATGCCAAAAGTGTGCGAATCTGAAGCACATTCCTCCATCACTACTATACCCTCAATCATCACCGTGGCCATTCCCAACCTGGGGTATCGACGTCATCGGCAAAGTCACTCCAACAGGCATCGGGGGTCATGAATTCATATTGGTTGCCATCGACTATTTCACCAAATGGGTGGAGGCCAGATCATTCAAAGCATTGGGTTCCAAGCAAGTGGCCAGTTCATAAAAGAAAACATTATATGCAGATATGGAGGTCCTCACGAGTTCATCAGTGACCAGGGAACCCATTTTCAAGGAGAATGTGAAGATCTATTCACCGAGTACAAGATTCAACGTCATCGGTCTTCACCTTATCGCCCACAAACCAATGGGGCAGTCGAAGCGGCCAACAAGAATGTCAAGACCATCATCATGAAAATGACTACCAATTACAAGGACTGGCCCCAGAAGCTGCATTTCGCATTGTGGGGATATCGAACTTCAATTCGCACTTCAACTGGTGCAACTCCGTTCTCATTGGTCTATGGAATAGAAGCAGTACAGCTTGTCGAACTGGAGATACCTTCTCTAAGGATAGTCCTAGAAAGCAAAATCCCAGAAGCTGCATGGGTACAAGCAAGATATGACGAGCTAGTCATGCTCGATGAGCGACGGCTTCAAGCCGCTCACCATGTACAAGTCTATCAGCGCCGAGTGGCCAGACATTTCAACAAAAGGGTCAGAACCCGAAACATCAAGGAAGGCGAGCTTGTCCTAAAAGCCCTTCGCAAAAGCACCATGGACCGAAGGGGAAAATTCAAACCCAACTGGGCAGACCCATACATCGTCAAGAAGATCCTCTCCGGAGGAGCAGTCGAACTAACAGACATCGACGGAACAGAATTCAGATCTCTTACCAACCTCGATCAACTCAAGAAGTTCTATGTCTAAGTTCCATGTTCAAATTCAAGAATCCAAATTCAGGTCTTATAAGGTAGTCAGAACTACGTCCGGCCTGATTACCTAAAGGGACACGTAGGCAACCTCATTTCGAGGCCCGGCCACTTTAATACAAAAAATTCAAAATTTCCTCAATTAAGGGCATCCTAAAAATCAAATCAAATTTCAAAACTCAAATTGTTGTTGTTGTCATTCCAAATGTGCCAATTCAAAGCAAAGCATGTTCAAGCGGAATTTAACACAATATCTCTTTATTTGGCCCTAAGGCCTTCAAAGCTAATTCAAATACAAAGTAATGATCAAGTGAAGAAAAGTTCAAAAGCCTTTTCACTTCCTAAACACATTTTCAAACACATCCTTCTAAACACATCTTCCAAACACATTCTAAACACAATTCCTTCAATACAATTTCAAACACGTTTAGCCTACAAAGATCTAGGGTCGGGCGACTATGCTCTTGAGTCTTGGCACCTTGAGTACTATCCCCTGGCTCCTCCCGCAATCAATCATCAATCTTCCCCTTGCCCAAGCGGCGGGAGAAGGAACTTATAAGCCTTCCAAGACGGGAAGACGACGAACCTCCTTTGGATTCCGAACGGTCAAGCACCGGATGGGCCACACTCCCGTCACCTTCCTCATAGTCAGTTGATGCAGGACGTCTAGCTCTAGAATCTCGGACTCTAGCTGGTCCGGAGAGAGAAATGTCCCTCTGGCTTAGGCCTCTCATCCATACAATGTACCCCGCAGACAGAGCAACTAGCTCAGGTGGGAACTGGATACTCAAGAATGGTTTGGCGATCCAATACCGCCTCCAAACTTCAAGTCGATTTGCATTCAGCGCAACAGGTTTCGGGTTCTCTTCAGTACATTCCGGGATCTCCTATTTCAAGCCATATTGTCTCATCACTGGAGCAGGCGAGTAGAAGACTAGCATTGTGAGGCTTGGCACCCTCAAAGCAGTAGAACCAGGGGCATGTTTCATAGCAGCAATCCCCCACCAAGGAACTACCCACCTTATACAAGATTCAATCCCAGAGAGTGCGCATCTCCACTCATCCAATGAAAGCCGGCCATACACCATGGGCCGCACAGTGAATCCTTTTCTATTATAGCTCGCCATGTTCTCCGGTGGTGCCACCAACATGAGCCTCTCCATAAGACAAACCTTGGGAAGTATACAAGAAGCACATTTCAAAATTCAACATTCAAAATTCAAGTACAAGTACAAGTTTAACAATACAAAGAAGGCTCCAGATCCTTACTTGGAGTAATACCGGACTTCCCGACGGCAATGAAGAGGAGTCCGACTTCAGCATGTCAAGGCCCATCAATGTTTCGCCAATCACGAGCGGCATTGGGTCCCGACCATTAGCAAACTGCTCTACAATCTCAATTAGGGAGGCATCACCATTGCCAAACCCCTGCTTCGAAAAGAGAAAGCGAGCAAATATACAAAAACTCAAGGCTCTCAAGCGGAAAACTTTGGGAACATCAAGCCCATCAAAGTAGGTGACAAAGAGGGACAAATCCACCCCTCTGCCATATACAACAGCACTCAAAAGTGGGGGCTTCAGGCCCAAATACCTTTCAAAGTTCAAGAAAAAGTGTTCTTCAACACTAGGCATGCATGGCTCCAGCATCAAGGGCCACCCCAATATGGTACTAAATTCCTCAGGGAGGGGACATACCTCATTATTTCCAAAGCGGAAGACATGATGATTCGGGTCCCAAGCCTCCAGAGCAGCAAGAATGAAGTGCAAATCCAATTTTACAAACCGAAAAGAGACGGGCACCCCAAGATGCATGCCATCAAGCTCCCTTTTCTCCAACTTGCCTAGCGAACCAAGCCACGAGTTCAAGGCACTTTCAAAAGACACAGCCATATCTTCTTTTCTTTTCGAGAGGAAGCAGTATGCAATGATAGCAGGGAAGGATTGATGCAAGAAATGATCCAACAAGCTCCCTATTTATACAAAAGCCGGCTTGCACGACAGCTCACAGGCGCCAGGCGCCAAGCCTGCGCCAGGCCCAGGGGCCTGCATCTAAGGACGAGGCCACCGTCCTCTCTTATGACTCCGAGTACACACTCTTTAGTGTTTCAGACAGCAGAGTACAACCTCCATTATTCAAGATTACAAAGTCGCAAGCCGCGCAATTTCAAGCAGTCCGGATCAACGCTTCGGGCAGATTTCGGGTCGATTTTTCAAAATTCAAGCATTCTAGTCCTAGATCGGCGTCCTAAGTCGAGTCTGCATATGCATAAGCAAGAGTTGAATATACTTTGACTTGCGCTTTTCCTAACCAAAAATCCTCAGTCAAAGTGGGGGCTTATAGTGGGTACATACACCCAAAAAAAATGGGCAAATTTTTTTCAAAATTTTTCGCAAAATTGTCATGCATGCATATAGCTACAAAATTTCAAGGCACACACTACGCATACAATTTCAAGCACTCGAACATACAAAAGCCAATCTTCAAATTTTACAAACCAATTCAAGTTCAAAACCATACAAACCATACAAACCATACAAAAAAAATCAAGGTTCAAGCCATACAAACACAATACAATACAACCTACACAAAATCAACCCAGGCAAGATGGAACTCGCTACCATGCAGGGTCAGTCTGAGTCATCATCGGCACTGATGTCAACCACAGGCCCCTTGTCCCTGTTACGCCTCCTAAAGCGCTCCACCTCCTGATCCAGCTCCGTCCCAGGGGTACTAGGATCCTGCTCCGAGATACGAAGTGTGCCAGTGGAGGGATGAACTCCCTGCTGAGGAGAGGAATACTGATAAGGCGGCGGCATCGGCATATACGGCTACGACCCAAACATCTGAGCCTGGCGCATCCTATCCATCTCCGCATAGCAAGCCCATGAACCTGCACCCCAAGGCTGAGGACCACTTCCTCCGAAGTAGTAGCCGGAAGGAGGAACAAAGGGCCGTGAACCGCTAGCACCTCCGAATGAATGCCTGGTGGGGTCAACATGTACAAAAGGGGAAGCTCCCCACTCAACATCAGAGTGCCTCTGATGAGCACCAGCACCGAACCCCTGTCCCAGCTCAAAGCTTGGTCCCTCCTGTCTCGAGGACGTCTCCGCCTGAGGCTCCCTGTCAACAGAGTCCCTACGGTCTCGACGGCGCTCCTATACAAGATACAATTTCAAGAATCAATTTCCCAAGTTGGAATTTCCAATATACAAGTTTCAAAATTGGTATA
The DNA here is from genome assembly GCF_020520425.1 of Spinacia oleracea. Classification (NCBI taxonomy): domain Eukaryota; kingdom Viridiplantae; phylum Streptophyta; class Magnoliopsida; order Caryophyllales; family Amaranthaceae; genus Spinacia; species Spinacia oleracea. Next base: position 134,393,301 of record NC_079489.1, on the reverse strand, counting down.
TATTAAACTATTGGATGTAACCACCAGAAAAATGTGAATCTAGTCCACCACCCAATAGTATTGGACTATTGGATGTAACCACCAAACAGGTCTTAGTCTTTAAGTGTGCACACCCCCCTGTGAGTGTTTTTAACTCAAAGGAGTAGATTAAGCCTAGGGTCGTGCTCATGGCTCCGACCAAATAATAAAGCACAATGTGCTATTTAACCGGTTATGTTATCATAGGAGGAAATGTACTACAAGATGATCGATTGTCATCCCAAAATAATTCATCCAAATCTCATTACTTTGACTTCTAGTAACAACAAAAGAAATTACACTACCATAAACATGCAACCATCAAACGCACTGCTAATCAATATAACAACTACACATTTCTCATATAACCCAATATATCACTATAAATCAGATCAACAAAGCGATCATATAATCACAATATACCATACAATACATCATACAATTCGAATATATACATAATAAGTAGTATAATTAAACATCTCCAAAGTAACGAGTGCGCGTGATTACAACTAATAATATACAGAAGGGACTAAGCGTGATTACCTTCGCGAGGGTTCGAGACTATGCATTAGAACAATATCCGCTGCATCTCGACGACATGATATCAAGTTTAAATCCAAAAGCTAAAGAATCATGCTTGGTTTATAGTAATAGGGATGCGAGATATTGTTGATCTTTGATGAAGGTATTTGATAATCTAATTCTCTTCCGTGAATTTAATGAAGGATGAAGAAAGGTTTTGACTTTTGCCATGATTAAGGTTATATATTTCATTTGTGCGCATGAAACAAAGAATTCGATTGAATGGTGATGAACGTAACAAGATAAACTTGGTAGAGGGAAAAAAGATACGGCTGCCCTGGTAAAACTGATGAATAACATAATAAGGTTTTTAGGGTTAAAGAGTATTTATACTCTATCACATGTATATATATACGAGGGTTGTATAAAAATAAAATGAGGTGTTATTCTTCCAAATTACAAAAATAAACTATGTAAACTAGGAAAGTTGTTACATGATAATCAAATAATTAAAGACAACTATAAAAATACATTTTAAGAAATCGTAAAATATCGGGATATTACAATCTATCCCCCTTAAAAGAAGTTTCGTCCCGAAACTTAAAGTTGAAAATTTTTTAGTGTATTACAATCTATCCCCCTTAAAAATAAGTTTCGTCTCGAAAGTTAAAGTTAGGAAAACTTTAGTGACTTTAGTTTCAAAAGCTAAAAAAAAAATTATACCATAAAATATTAGGGATATTACATCCGGGTCAGCTTGGCGCACTGTCTCTTCCAAGAATCAAGCAAGAGCATCCAGCGACGCACTCTCGCCCGAGGCGCCTGCATACAAAATTCAAGATCAATTTCCAAATACAAGTTACAAAAAGTTTCAAAAATGCAACAGTACTTACAGGGGCGTAATGCTCAGGTACAGCGTCGTATGATTTCCGGTGCGGAGGAGAAGCCCAAGGAATGGTCTCCACCACCTCGTCCCCGTTCGAGTTCTCATAGCGGAGGATCCTATCAGCATGAGGAATGTCCTCGGGATCAACCTCCTCCTCCTACATACAATCATACAATCATGCAATCAATACAAGAATACAAGAATACAAGAATACAAGAATGCAAGAATACAAGAATACAAGGTGCAAAAGCTCACCGGCAGTACGAAGCGTACTGGTGGAGCCAGCCTCCTCAGGAAGTCGTCATAGCTCCCCTTTCTGTGTACAAACTCCCTCCAAGAGCGGCAAACAGCCTCGCCCCTAGCCTCCGCATAGAGTCGGGCCAACTCTTCATCCAACGCCAGCATGGACTCCGGCGGATCCTTTGGGACAAGTCTATCCCCTGAACTGTGCTGAAGGGACACTCGCTCCCCCAGATACCACATATGGCGGTACAACCCTGGAAGCAAAACCCGCCGCCCAGACAGGAATTGGGCACGAGCAGCTGAGGCAGGTACAACTGCATTGGCAAAAGGACGTCATACCACCTACAAAGCAGACAACTCAGGCAAAAGTACAAATACAAACACAAGAAAGCAAAACAGTACAAAAGATTACCCTATCAGCAGGCAAAACTCTCGAAGCTCTGCGAGAAGCCGCCAAGGACGCACCGACGCGCACAGCTCCTATCCAAGAGCCAGCATACGGGTAAGCCGCATCTCTAGTACGCTCCGGCGCCAAAGTCGGGAAGTGCTCATAGATCCAAATCTTTCAAGGAACAAACAAAACATCAGTCAAGTTCAGGATGCAAGCGTACAAATACAAAGTACAAATTCGAAACACAGTACAAGACTCACCATGCCAGCGGAAGGCCGCTGAGACAAGTGCCAATCCGGCCGAAACACCAGGTCGGAAGGGGTCCAACCAGCACAAGGGAAAGCGGGCGCATCCGGGGGAACCATACCCCCACCTGGCGCATTTAATGCAGCCGCTTCATCATCCGAAGCATCTTCCTCAGCAGCTCGAACCACAGATGATTCAGCGAGCTTTCTTCGAGTGTGACGAGGCATACTAAATCAAGCAGCATACGAAGTGTCAAAATTCTGAACTGGGGGCTATCCTACACTAGCCCACACAAGGTCAAACGATGCAAAACAAAATCCCCAGTGGACCTCTAAATTCAAGATACAAGTTCTACACCAACGCCTAGGCTATCCACGCCGAAGCAGGTATTCAAGTTCTACATCAACGCCTAGGCTATCCGTGCCGAAGCAGATACGAGTTCAAAAATTCAAAAGTACAAGTTCCAACAGTTCAAGTTCAAGTGGCTATCAAACAGTTTTCTACAAGATTCAAGAAGCTTAAGCATATAAGCATCATTTCAAGGTACGAGAAAATCAAAACTACATGCAATCCTAGAGTTATTTCATAAGCAAAAACATGAAAAACTTACATGGACAAGGCAAGAACAAGACCAAGGGGAGAAGCTAATCGACCTTTGAGAGAAAAGAAGCAAGAATTTCAAGTGAATGTGCCTCAAAATGGCACGACAAGGGGCACTTATATAGTGCTGCCCAGCGCCAGGCACCGCCCCAGCGCCGCGCTGACCTGCTGCATGCGCAGGTCTGCAGCGCGCGGTCTCCCGTGCTGATTGCACGTCCTTTGCTGCTACGGTCTTCCGCACCAAGCATCAAACGTCGCATCGAACCATCCATCGAAAATACGGGTATACACCTGTAGCTCCAAGTGCAAACAGATGAATATTTCAAGAATACAAAGTCAAAAAAATACAACGACTCAGGCGCCCAACTCCCAACGGACCCAAGCTCTGGGAAAGTCAGTCGAAATTCAAAAATTTTAAGGGCCAGTAAAAAGCTCTTATCCCCAGCAAAGCACATCCCAGCGGATTAACTCCGGGTGTCAAAGTTCAAAATTCAAGATTCAAAAATTCAAATTTTCGATGCCAAGCTCCGTCCTGAACTGAAGGCGGAAAAATACAAGTACAAGTCAGAGTCATCACCAACCGCACTGAGGTAGACTCTATCCTTTTTCTAACGCCTATTTTATGCAGGTACCGGCGTACAAAGAGTGGTCTCGATTGCAGAACATCTTGACCATTCTCCGTCCCTTTCGAAATACTTTGACTTGCGCTTTCCTAACCGAACGCTCAGTCAAAGTGGGGGCTTCTATAGACACCTAATTTGTGTCTCCCCTTTGGGATGATGACGAAACCATTATCCTTGTTAGGTGATTGGAGTAACTCCAGGCGGAGATCCCAATTGCTAAGAATACCTCCGAAATCCAAAATTCAATCCCCGGGGCCATTCCCCTCCCGGAACTCGGTACAAAATACAACTTCCAAAATCCAATTTCAAAATCCAAGTACAATCTCAACTGGTGGACCATCCCATTGGTCTTACTAGGCCTTTTCCACTCAAAATCATATAAGGCAAGTCAAATTCGGGCGCCGACCCACAAAACCGAGCATGTCGGGCCCCGCCCCGTAAAACCGGAATTCAAAAACCCGAGAAAGGTTTGTTTTTAGACGCAAATTCAAGCCTTAACCTCCAAGAAAACACTAAAAGACAAACATCGTACTATTCCTACTAAGGTACACCCATACAAGACAAATCAAGGACGGCATATTTCCGTCCTTTTTGGCGGCATTCAGCCCACGTAAGCAGCGCCCAGCGCTGGCCTGGTGCCAGGCGCTGGCGTGTGCTGGCGTTTTGCACCATTTCCCTCCTATAAATACCCCTCATTTCCTTCGAAAAAGAGAGAGCACAACACATACAACGTCGTAATTTCGACATTACTCCTCACAATACAAACTTCAAAACTCTTCAAAACACATACAAAAATTCCAAAATTCAAGAGCAATTGGGAGCTCGTGCCTAAGCCTAACTAGGTAAATCCGAATCCCATTTCAATCAATTATGCTATTTTGATTTCATTTGATTAGCAAGTTGGTGTTTTTTGTCATAAAAAACACCACTTGCAACAATCATACATGCATTTTTCAAAAATACAAACTTTTTCAAAATACAAAATACAAATTTTCAAGATTCAAGGATGTTCAAAGTTGTTTGCATTCATCTCTTTGGACTAGAATCACCTTCAAGTGTGGAGTAATCAAAGATGACACCTTTTAGAATTTGAAGGTTTAATCTTTTGAGATTCAAAACTCCATTTTTCAATATACAAGTTCAAGTCTTCAAATTTCAATATACAAGTTCAAGTTTTCGAATTTCAATCGTTTCAAGTTCAAGATTCAATCTTTTCAAGTTCAAATCTTTCAATATTCAAGCTTTCAATTTCAAGTTCAATATGCAAAATCTAGGACACTTGGGTTGAGCAACCTCTCCCAAGTTGAGATTTTTGGCTTTGAATTCGTTCGGGCGCACTTATTTTTAAGGAGCCACTTGGCGTTTGAATCTCATGTGCCTAAGTACAAATTTCAATTATGCACCTTTCAATATCGCAATTTCAATATCGCACTTTCAATATCGCACTTTCAATACCGCAATTTCAATACCGCAATTTCAATACCGCAATTTTAATACCGCAATTTCAATATCGCACTTTCAATTCCGCACCTTTACTTGCCTAGTCCATTTCTAGGCAATGTGGACCTATTCCCTAGTCCTTTTCTAGGGGATCTTGTATTTACTAATTCCGCACTTTATTTAGTATTCTGATGTTTCTTTATGTGCTTTATTGCTTTCATCACCAACATGCTAAATAAAATAAAATACAAAGGTTACATCACGCTTAATGAAGATATTTTTGGACAAACCGGCCTTAGGTTCCTTAAATCAATCTTTAAAGCAAAGTGACCACCGTACAATTAGAAATTCTATTTTGTTCTAATTTGCAAACCCACATAGTCTAATCTTAGGGTTTATTTTCGAAACAATGTTGTGCCACTGTACTTGAATCTAAAGCTCGCCGAATAAGCATTTTCGTTCCCGAGCCCGGATCTCACCCATCCGTTTCAAGGATTCAAGGCCTTATCCAAAAATAGAGTCATTGTGATCTTCCCAAACGAGACCTAAAACACGTTTGGTGGCGACTCCTTCGAGGTGCAAAAGCAATTCAACGGTTCTCTAAACGAACCGCCGCGTGCCAAACCCCCCATTGTAGGAAACGGGAAAAGGATTCAAAAAAAAACCCCTACAAGGAGCCTCTAGGGCGTTGACCTCATGAACTTTGTGTGTTGCTTCAGGTCTCTTGCCCTTCCACTTTTCAGCTTGTGGAGCTGGGGCTGCTGGTGTTTTCATCAGGTCATCTTCTATGTCGACACTGATGTCGTAAGTTCTCTTGAAGCTTTCCAAGCCTAGGTACTTCATGTGAGTATTGTATTTCGGAAGAAGACCAGCTATAAAGATCTTGACTAGCTCTCTCTCGGAGGGTCGAGTCACCATCTGGGATGTCATTTCTCTCCACCGGTTGAGGTAAGTAGTGAAGCCTTCCTGAGGCCCTTGCCTGAGAACCTCTAACTCCCTTAGAGTGGTTTGAAGTTGAATGTTGGGTTGATATTGCTCCATGAATGCTCGAGCGACTGTTTCCCATGTGCATGTTTGATGTTCCTTGAGTGAATAGTACCATTTCTGGCAGACTGGTTCCAGATATATGGGGAATACCACAGGGTATAGCTCGAGTTCGACCCCCTTGATGGCCATTGTAGCTCTGAAGTTCTTGGGGTGGTATTTAGGATTGTCGGTGGACTTGAACTTTGGAATATCATTGGCGGAGAATTTGTCTGGCAGATTCGCCTTCCCCTTGAGGTTATCTTCCATTGAGGTGTCAAAGTAGTTCTCTTGATTAGTGACTTTACTGACCAGACTCTCGATCTTCTTGGTTAAGTCATCAGTAGGCGCGCCCTGTTCCACAACACCCAATCCGTTGCTTATGTTTTCCACATTGGCGCTGAGGCTAGTGAAAGCTGGTAGGAGTTGAGTGAGTTGATCGGAGGCAGACATTTGGACTGATTCTTGAAAGGGATTGGAAGTTTGATTTGTAGGAGATGATCTGGCTGCTTGTTCGATGCCGGCTATGCGGGAGGCTAGGGCTGATGGACTCTCTCCTCTTCGGCGAACCCACATGTTCCTCGGACTCCTATTTAGGACATACCACATGATTTAGAACTTGGACTTCCCAGCACATGATATGATATGCATGCAATGAATGAGACCTAGACTTGACTCTAAGTGCCACTCCGAAGATTCGGGATTTTGGATTTTGTATTTGTACTCGGGATTTGCAACCCGTTGGAAGTGTTTGAGAGGAGCCTTCATTCTTTTGTGGAAGTTGACTCCTTGTACTAGAATTTGGAATGTCGAAAGAATATTTTGACCTATTGGACCTTGGACTATTTTAGGGGAATTTCAACCCATTGAGAATTTCGAAATTGGACTTGTACTAGGAGATTGAATTTTGTATTATTTCAAGGGAATTTCAACCCGTCAATATTTTAGGGGAATTTCAACCCGTCGGACTCGGAATATTTGAAGGGAATTTCAACCCAATTGAAAGGGAATTTATTTTGTATTATTTCAAGGGAATTTCAACCCGTTAATATTTTAGGGGAATTTCAACCCATTGATAGGACTTGGAATATTTTGGGGGAGTTTCAACCCAAGAATATGATGCGAGATTTGAACTTGTACTATTTCAGGGGATTTTCAACCCATTGGAAAGTTGGACTTGTATTATTTCAGGGGATTTTCAACCCGTTTGACAATTGGACTTGTATTATTTCAGGGGATTTTCAACCCATTGAATAGGAATTTGAATTTGTACTATTTCAAGGGATTTTCAACCCATTGGAAGTATTTTGAGGAATCGAATTTGTATTATTTTATGGGAGTTTCAACCCGTTGGAATAGGAATTTTGAACTTGTATTATTTCTGGGGAGTTTCAACCCATTGGAAGTGTTTTGAAGGATCGAATTTGTATTATTTCAAGGGATTTTCAACCCATTGAATAGGAACTTTGAATTTGTACTATTTCAAGGGATTTTCAACCCATTGGAAATGTTTGGAATATTGAATTTGAGAGCAATGGAAGGCAAGGATTTGCAGCTCGAAAATGAGTTTGAAGTTTGAATTTGATTTGAAGTTTGAACTTTGAACTGGAAAGGACGCACTTTTGTATATAGAATGTGAGGCTTTGAATATGGAAAATTCGGCATTATGCCGCCATGAATTTGAGACATTGAATTTGGGAATTTGAAAGTCCGGCATTATGTCGCCGTGGACTTGGAATTTTGAGGTGTTTGAAAATGAGATTGAACGAGGGAGATTATGCCATCATGGATTTGGAATTGGAAGCTTCCAATATAGGATTTGATATTTGAAGGTTTGGAATTTTTGAACTTCGAGCTTGAGGTTTGAAATATGGAATGGAAAAGTCGGCATTACGACGGTATGAATTTGGAACTTGAACTTGAGGTTTTGAGATTGGCATTGGCAACTCGAACTTGAGGTTTGAAGACTTGAATGTTTGGACTAGAAAATCCGGCATGACGCCGTTGGATTTGGTCTTTGAACTTGGAATTTGAAATGTTGACTAGAAAATCCGGCATTATTACGCCGTTGGATTTGAGTTTTGAACTTGGAATTTGAAACTTTGAAATTTGAATTGGAAAATCTGGCATTATGACGCCGTTGGATTTGAGTTTTGAACTCGAAATAGGAGTTTTGACTAGAAAATCCGGCATTATGGCGTCGTTGGATCGGGTCTTGACTTGAAACTCGAAACTTGAAATTTGAATTGGAAAATCCGGCATTATGACGCCGTTGGATTTGGACTTGAAAATTGAGTTTTGGATTAGAAGATTTGGACTTGAAACTCGAAATTTGGATTAGAAAATCCGGCATTATGACGCCGTTGGATTTGAACTTGAATTTGAAATTTGAGGTTTTGAAATGGAAAATCCGGCATTATGACGCCGTTGGATTTGAACTTGAATTTGAAATTTGAGATTTGAAATGGAAAATCCGGCATTATGACGCCGTTGGATTTGAACTTGAATTTGAAATTTGAGATTTGAAATGGAAAATCCGGCATTATGACGCCGTTGGATTGCATTTTGAATTGGGAACTTGGAATTTGGACTCGAAAATCCGGCATTATGACGCCGTTGGATTGAATTTTGAATTTGACATTTGTGCGTGAGGCGTGTTTGAGGGTTTTGAATCAAAAGGAGTGGCACTCCTAAGAGACCTTAAATCGGCGATTTTAGATGCATGAGGTTTGAATGATGCTCCTAGGGGTTTGGTTTCCTAGTTGGAGGCTAATTGGTTTTGGCAAGCTAGAACTCGAGGTTAGCCATTCACGCGTGCAAAGACGCCCACACAATGTACAAATAGCATGTTGTCACACTAACATGTATATGAATGCGACATGCAAAGTTCTCAACCTAAGGTCGGTCTAAGTTTTGTATGATGCAAGTGGTCGGCTTAGGGTGTCAAAAGGTACTCGACTAAGAGACGGATCCGGCGACAACTTGCACATCCGCCTAAGGGAAGTGTGTGTCGGCAAACGGCCTCCATACTTGACATCGGGAATGCCAAGAAAATGCCAAATTTCGGTAGGCGCGGAAATGGTCACACACTTTGGTCGGGAACCGTATGGAGAGTCACCATTTCGTTGCCCCCGGGGCTAGCCCGAATGTAGAACACATCCGTTTGGGCAAGGTAGAAATTCATTTTGCACAATATGGTTTTCGGAAAATGCATGAAATGCCTAGAAATTGAAATTTGAAATCGTACTCGAATTTGTATTTGTAAAGCTCGTTTTTCGACATTCGTTCACGAGGTTTGGGAGCGTCCTTCCAGATTCAAAAATAGACTAACTCCCAACACGAAAAGTTGAGCAAAAGTGGGCGACAAGCCACTGTGAGCCACTGTCCTGGATGCAGGCAGATGCGGATCAGTGGCTTGCTGCTCGAAATCTGCTCACATTTTCGAAATTGAAATTAGAAAAGTCCCCAGTGGAGTCACCAGAATTGTAGGGGGTTGTTTTTGTGTTCGCATCGCGAGTATGCTCTTTCCCTACAAGGGGCGGTTTTTAGAAAACCATTGTATTTTTGTACCTCGAAGGAGTCGCCACCAAACGTTATTTAAAGTCTCGTTTGGAAAGACCGCAAGTGACTCTATTTTGGATAAGGCTTTGAATCCTCAAAACGGATGGGTGAGATTCGGGCACGGGAACGAGATGCTTATTCCGCGAGCTTTAGAAATATTCGAGTACGTGACATAGCATTTTCGAAAATATACCCTAGATTAGACTATGTGGGTTTGAAATTTAGAGCAAATAGAATCTCTAATTGTATGGTGGTCACTTTGCTTTAAAGGTAATTTAAAGGAACCTAAGGCCGGTTTGTCCAAGAAATTATCTTTGTTAAGCGTGATGTAACCTTGCATTTTGTTGTATTTAGCATATATGGTGATGAAAGCAATAAAGCAAATAAAGCAACATCACAATTGTAAATGAGTGCGGAATTAGTAAATACAAGACCCCCTAGAAAAGGACTAGGGAGTAGGTCCACGTTGCCTAGAAGGACTAGGCTGTTAGGTTATGATACATATGACAATTCATAAATCATGCGGAAACAACCATTTAGCCAGGAATACATATTATTTACACATAATCATATAGCATAATTTAGATGCATACTCTTTGTTGCGTGCCTTCCCTAGCTGCGCCCGAACCGAACAAGAACAAGTCTTTAGGACTCCAAGTGTCGTCCCTCCGTAGATAGTCCACAGCACGTCCGGATCCGCCTTAAGATTGACCAACTAGAATCGCCCTTAAGGTACTAGAATATTCGGCACTCTTAGGTAAGAAATATGACTGAATTTTTCTCTCAAAACTCACTTTGAATACTTGAATTAATCCCTGAAAATATGTGACCCTAGGCACGTATTTATAGAGTTATGGAAAGGGAATTGGTATCCTAGTAGGATACGAATTAATTAAACTTAGAATCCTATACGAACTCTAATTAATTAATTTATCCTTTTAGGAATAGGAATTTAATCATATACCAAATCCTAATAGATTTAGGAATCGTGCATGAACACAAACACACACACACACACACGCGGCAGCCACGAGGGCCGCCCATGCGCGTGCGTGCGAGCAGCAGCCCACGCCACGAGGCCCACGCAGCCGTGGCCTTGGCGCGCGCTGGGCCTGCCTTGCGATTCCGGCAACATCTACGACTTGGATAATATTTATATTTCCGATACGATCCATATTTCCGATAATATTTTCCGATACGTACCATGTTTCCCTTTCCGATAATATTTTCCGATACGTACCATGTTTCCGTTTCCGGCAACATCTACGACTTGGATAATATTTATATTTCCGATACGATCCATATTTCCGTTTCCGGCAATATCATCGTTTACGGAGTATTCATTTCTTGCCTGTGACGATCTCAGCTCCCACTGAAACCAAGATCCGTCGATTCCGAATATCCATAGATGGAGTATCTAATGCCATTAAATACTTGATCCGTTTACGTACTATTTGTGTGACCCTACGGGTTCAGTCAAGAGTAAGCTGTGGATTAATATCATTAATTCCACTTGAACTGAAGCGGCCTCTAGCTAGGCATTCAGCTCACTTGATCTCACTGAATTATTAACTTGTTAATTAATACTGAACCGCATTTATTAGACTTAACATAGAATGCATACTTGGACCAAGGGCATTATTTCCTTCAGTCTCCCACTTGTCCTTAGGGACAAGTGTGCATTTCCTAATTCCTTTGTCGCTCGATGCTTGCTCTTGAACATAAGGTAAGAGTCGGCATCCTTATTATGTCCAGAGGTGTTCCTCGGTTTCAGAGTTCAACTGATCAAATAAACAGATAATCATAGCCTATGATTCATCCGAGCACGGCCATGCATTTCACAGTTTCTAGCTCTCCGAGTGGCCTTGTACAACTTTTAAGCATCTCATCCCGATTTATGGGAGGACAATCCCAATCTTGCGATCTTGAGATTAGACTTCGTTTGATAGGTGATTACCTGAGCGTTGCCTTTATAACCTCCTTTTACGGTGCGACGGTTGGTCAACGTCAAAGCAACCAGTTCTCAAACAAGTAATCTCAAATCACTCAGGTATTGAGGATTTAGTGTCTAATAATTTAATGAAATTTACTTATGACAGATTTTCATCTCTTACAGTAAAGTTTCATAGGTCTTGTCCGATACTAGTCTTCCCAAAGTAAGTATCTATGCAAATGATTATGACATTGCCATGTCCACATAGTTCAAGAAACAGAACTACTAGTCATCTTGCATTCTAATCGTCTAACGTTTTCTATGCGTCCAATTTTATAGAAAACTCCGACTAGGGACCATTTTCAACCTTTGACATTCAAGTTCACTTGATAGACATTTCTTAGTCACAGGACTGGTCCTGACAGTCTATCTTGAATATATCGTCAAATTTGAAGGGACTCATCATTTAATACTAAACCAAGATTAAATGGAATATGAAAATACATTTCATATATGATAAATGTTCAACCCCAATGTTTTATAACCATGGGCCTCAAACCCATCTTCTAAAACAATTCATGGAATTCAAAGCTGTGCTTGATTTCCAGTGCTACAACGTGAGTGTTGCTTCTCACTTGTTGCATAGGTTTAGTTATCATGCTTTGCCAATCTTAATATCCTTTTCATCGAATGTTCTTCGAGATATGATGATAAGATCTTTTCGAGTTTGTTTATTATGTGATCTAGTCTTTCTTACTTTGATGGTGGTTTTACTCATTTTGCAATGTAGAACCATCAAGTTAGCAGACGTTTTTCTTGCTTCAAGAGTAGTTCTACGCATTTTTCAATGAAGAACCATCAAGCCAGCAGATAGGTGATCTACCCAAGTTCAATGAAGAACTCTTTAATATAAACAACTCTATTTTATTGCTTCCTAGGCAATAAGTACTTTTACTTCAACTTTATAGGTTGCTAGTGATGCTTTGTTTGGAATTACTTATCCAAGCAGTTCACAGATATGTGGAAGACTTTCCAGCTGTATCTTAGAACATAGAAATTAATATTTAATTTCCCACGCAACAACTCATGGTCTCCAATCCATGTTGCCATTTCAAAACACGATGCTCTATAGCTCGTCCTTATCAATGGTTAACTCCAAAGGGTCTTGCTTGATCCTTTGCCAGTGTTTATGCGTGTAGCATCAATATTTAGCATATCTTTATTTCCTTGAATCAAGAACTATTCCTATGTACCTTTTGAAGTACCATAAGTATTCTTGATCTCAATCTAGTTGATCTTTACTTAGATCAATAGAGATTGGTATATGTTCGTCATGGCTAAAGTCATACGATACGTTTTTGGCGATCCTCATATTATATCATACATGATAAATTCTTTTGCAGAATAATTCCCAATTGAATTCTATTCATGTAACTTTAGCTCATCTAGTTTCAGTAGATACTAAATCCAGCTAAATTCTTTGACATATAATATAGGTTTAAGAATCTTACTTAGATTCTTTGATGTTTAACTTAGTAAATGCTTATACATAGTTCAAACATCCTTTACTTAGATTTATTCATATGGGTCGAATATCTCCAATGGAGTCTTTCGTGTTTGATTTAGTAAATGCCATTACTTAATCCAAAACAATATCATAAGATCTTTGTAAATAGATCTTAGTACCCAGTATGTACTAAGTTTCGCCTTGGTCCATCATTGATGAATAATCTCAAATCTAAGTATTTAGCATTTGAATGTTAATTCTCAACAGAGAGATATGTGTGTGATACACATAGGACCAATTAAGTTTTTATGTACTCCCACTAAACTTCTTATATATCTATAAGAATCATGTATATTTTATGAAACTAAAATACTTATTAGCTTCATTAAAATATAATTCCAATTCCCAATTGCTTGCTTAAATCTGTACTTAGATTTTATAAGCTAGCTTTCTCTTTCAAGCATTTATTTGGAAACACAAATCCTATGACATACCATGTACATAGTTTATTCCAACATTTGATTGAGGAATACGTTTTGTCATCCAATTGCTATATGTACCAATATGCAATCATTGCTTGAATTATAGACTTGAGCATTACGATTATGCATGAGGTTTCAACACAATTCACACCATGAATCTCGCTTTGTGTGTGAACACAATTTCATGTTTGATGGTTTTTATCCTTAAAACAAACTTGCAACCAATAGGTGTGAACCTATTCTTGCAAATCAACAAAATTTCAATTTTGTCATCAAAACATTGAGTATGTTTTATGGCCTCTAACCATTTAAAATATTTGAGTCTATATATGGCCTCTAACCATTTTAGGGAATCTAGGTTTCATCATAGCTTTCTTACAAGTCACAAACTCATTAATCTACATGATAATAGTTTGACTGCAAGTTGTAGGTTTCTTCACTATCTAATGGAAGAATCGCATAGCTTCAATGACCTGAACTCCATGTTTCTTCACTATCTAATAGAAGAATCTCATAGTTCCAGTGACTTGAACTCTATGCCTACTAGGGTATAGAACATCAAACAATAGAATATCAATAGCCACTTGAAAGTCTTTTGAATATTCTGTTCTCCTTGAAGCACTTGTAAAGTCTTCTAAGAGATGTCTATTCTTTAAAGCCACTTCTAAAGTCCTTAAAGAATAAGTTCGGATTTTCTGAAGCACTTCGAAAAGCCTCCGGAATGTCCGTTTATGTTTGTTGTTCGCCTCGAAGACTTTCGAGGTCTATTTTCTCCCACTTGTCATTTTGGAAACGAATCTCCAAAAGGACATTATTTCGAGCAAACAAACATTATGTTCTCAAAAATTCGTGGTAGAAACAATACCCTTGTGTCTCATCACAATGAAACATATATCTATACTTGGGCCTTAGTTTGTCGAATGACAAACACTAAGCTCCCACTGAGTTTTGCAACTCTCTAGATATATTTTATGAAAAGTTATTCTAAAATTACTTTTCAATAGCTTTGACGAATTTGGTTTAGTTTGGTGGTAGTTGAGCATTTTGTTTTAGAAATTAAAGGAAAAGTCTTTATGATCTATCATTGATCGAATCAAGTACTAATCGACTTCGATCATTCCAACTTAGATATGCCATATCTTATGGAGCTAGATTGTGAATTTTACTACACAATCATTGATGATCATATTTGGTCTCAAGTAATCATCAACATGATCTAACCTAGATCTTTATGATTTCTTGCCAAGTGGATTTTATACTTCTGAATCTTTGAACTAGCCAAACAGTTTCAACTTATATCACATTTGAGTAAATAAACCTATATTCACTCAAATCCATGTGAAATAATAAAGTCATAAAATCTTTCTTTAGCTTTGAACTCTATTGTCTAGGCGTTCTAACAATAGTTCATATCTTTGTTACTTTCAACAAGTAAGACTAGCTTGTCTTAAGTTGATCTAGAAATCAACCAACTTTCAAAAGGTCCATCAAAATAGAGCTTATGAATGTTAACTTATTGATATGGTCTAAGCAACAATGCCAAAGATTAGTGGAACTCAAATCAAGGGGTTGATTTGAACCTAGTAAAGTTTTTTTAAAGAGTTGTTTGTTTTAATCAAGCATATTGACTCAACCTGTAATTGACCATTTCATTCAAATAAACAAACAAACATTGTTTTTGTTTTTCTTGAATGTGAGTCTTTCTGTGTTTGAAGCAGAAATTTAGGTATGCTGATTATGGAACAAAATAGCCATTAAGTTCCAGCCTTTGAAAGGACTTAAAACAAACTAGATGACCCTACAACTAATGTAGCATTGCCATGCTTCATTTCCCACTTGTAGGTCATTAGTGTATCCTAGCTTCCATTGTTTGAGTTATTACCGAAGTAAGAACCTCAAGCGGTATATGATACCAAGGAAGTTTGATTGCTAGGTCACTTCTCTTTAAACATAAACTTATAGGTAGAAACGGAATCGTAAATTCCTTTCATATGTTCCTTTGTTTTCCTATTTCTTGTACCCTTTCTTATAGTCTTAAGAATTGAATTCTTTAGTGTTGACTTTTATACTTTGTTAGACATGTCTAATGTCACCCCAACAAGGTTCTTACCATTTAATTTATGTTGAATATTAAGTTTCAACTAGATGATCTTACCAGAAGCTTCTAAAGTTCTCTAAGCATCGATCTATTCGAATGTCTAGGGACTAGACTCATTCGAGAATTAAATGGACAAAGATATTAGGTTGTTAACCATTGGTAAAGCTGAGCGTTTAAACTGAATGCTTTATGATCACAAAACTACATTGTATCTTGATTTCACAAGCACCAATTGGTTTGCCATTCGATTTTGATACTCGAAAACAAGCATAAAAGTCGCTAAAAGAAACGTACATTTTAAATTGCTCATTTTCTCTCATTTCCGTGAATCGTTCTTGGATTCACTACCAATCGAGGAAATTTACTGTTACCTTTCTAAAAGGATTTATTGCAGTGCAAGATATTTAATTATAAACAATAATTAAAACATACATTGAAGCATGCAAAGTCTAAACATTTATCATGAATAATAACTTGAAATTAAAGCAACCATGCAATTCAAACAAGTTATTAGCATTTTATTCGATTTTATTGTTCCGGCAGGTGTGAATAAAATGATTCCAAGACCCTAAAACCATTGAAGAATTAAGCACAGTTTGTCGACTCAATTCTAAAACATTTTAGGTAAGCAAAAGCCTTTTGCTAATAGTCTAGAAACTACTCTTGGTTGATAGGTACGTCTAAGAACTTATTAGGTAAACCTATCGATTTTGCCACGACATAAAAGGACTCCTTACTTATATCGTTGAGTTTCACCAAAACTAACATGTACTCACAATTATTTGTGTACCTTGCCCCTTTAGGACCAATAAGTAACACCTCGCTGAGCGAAAACGATTGATGTAAAGGATATCCAAGCAAGTGTATATTTTGGCATGGCACCTTTTAACTCAATTTTTAAGTTTGGAACTTAAGGCTCTTACTATGTTGGTTAGATTTTAAGTGAACTAAAATCCTTAATCATGCAACATAATCAAGCTTTTGATCTCATGCATTTTAAGACATATTTAAAAGCAATAAATAACTTAAAACATGCATAAGATAAATGTGATCTAGTATGGCCCGACTTCATCTTGAAGCTTTGACTTCAAAGTCCGTCTTGAAAATCTCCGTGGGAGGCACCATTTTCTTCAAATAGGATAAGCTATAATTAATTACAACTATTTGATGGTACGCAGACCATATTTGAATTGAAAAATAACTTTGGTACTTTAGACCAATTACATTCAAATTTATGGTACGCAGACCATATTTTCTATCCTATTTGGGCCATACTAGTCACTTCATAACCTGCAAAACAGTACATATACAATATATACCATTCACCCATTCATTATCATGAATGGCCCACATAGCTGGTTAGTAAAACACATTATGCATCACGTAAACATTTGCAGCAATTAATCAAGGGCACCAATAATCTACCAATTATCCAGTCCTTATTAATTCTAATCAAGTTGTTTTAACCTTAAGGATTTGTAGACCTAATCAAGAGTTTATGACTAAAAGGGCTCCCACTTAAACCAATAAATTCATATGCTTTACTAATTTTAAACATAAAAATGTATTTCTAGTCTAACCGGAAACATACAAATTTAATTAAAATTTAAAGCTCATATAAATTTATAATTGAATCCAAAAGTTTAATTTAATTTCAGTCGTATTTAAATTAATTCATGATTTTAATTTTAGTAAAATAATTAGAATAAATAAAATTTATTATAATTACAATATTCAAAATCAAAATCCAAGAAAATAATTTAAATTATTAATTTTAAAATTAATTAAAATTACGTAAACTGAAAATTTTCAAATTAAACATTCAAAACGATCTAATCGCAACGCAAACACCCTACGCATCGCACGCCCATGGGCCACACGCACACAGCCATCGCTGGCCATGTGCGCGCAGCCCATGCGCTCGTCGCATAGCTGCTGCATCTCCATCGCAAGCCATCGCACACTGTGGTGCTTGCTGTGCGCGTGCCAGCGCTCGACGCACGCGAGCCATCGCTCGCTGTGCGCGCTCGCCAGCGCACGATGTGCGCGCTCCATCGCTCGCTGTGCGCGCGAGCCATTGCTCGCTGTGCGCGCGAGCCATCGCTCGCTGTGCGCGCGAGCCATCGCTCGCTGTGCGCGCGAGCCATCCCTAGCTGTGCGCGAGCAATTGCGCGCGTTCAACGCTGGGCGCAGCGCTCGTGGCACGCGAGCTTGCGCTCGCTGCGCGCGAGGCTGCGCGCGCTTGCGCGAGGCAGTGCGCGTTGTGGCGCAGCTCGCTTGCTGCCCACACGCGACTGCCATGGCTTGCCTTTCGCCCATGCCCATACGTCCATAGCTCGTGGCCCACGACACAAGGCAGGGCTGCTGCCTTGTGCTCGTGCACCATGCCTTGCTCATTGCATTCGTGCCGCACGGGCGACGAGCTCCCTTGCTCGTCGTCGCATGCCCGCACTATACAACACCCCTTAAGGGTAACACGAAGCGTCCATTGCTTTGTGCGTGCAAGTTATATGAACGAATCGCATAAAAAATTTAAAATTTATATTTAAAATTAATGACAAATTAATAAATAATATTAATTTCATAATTTTAGGGCGAAAAAATCGAAAATTTATTATTCAATTGATTTCCGATTATTATGGATTCAAGCCTAGGTCATAAAAATTTAAAATTTATCATAAATTTACAATTTTTATGGTGGTTTTTAATCATAGGTTTCTAATTAAATTATAATTAATTATGAAAATCAAATTAATTCTAAATTATTCTAATTTTCAACAAATTAATCATAATTACAAATTAGATTGCATAATTAACAAGGCTAGGCATTCAAACTTGTTAAACATATACAGTAGGTCAATCAAAAATTCAAGATTTATCAACAAGAATCGCAAATATTTAATTTAACATCTTAAATTTACGAAATTTTGCATTCGAAAAACCAAAACCTTCGAAAAGTCATAGTTAGGCTTCGAATTTGAGAATTCTGGGTTCGGCAGAAAAACACTATTTTTGTCAAAATTTTAGAATGCCTTTTACATGCGGAATTGACACAAAAATCACTCGATTTGGATGAGTAACGAAGAAACTGCCGAAAAACTGCGTACGTATAATTAAATAAACGCAATTTGCAATTAATTAACAATTACGAAAATTAATCACCCCTTTTAATTCTTGCAAATTTGTAATTTTTAACCATGTTCATGCAATTTAGATTATGAAAATAATAAGGGGCTCGTGATACCACTGTTAGGTTATGATACATATGACAATTCATAAATCATGCGGAAACAACCATTTAGCCAGGAATACATATTATTTACACATAATCATATAGCATAATTTAGATGCATACTCTTTGTTGCGTGCCTTCCCTAGCTGCGCCCGAACCGAACAAGAACAAGTCTTTAGGACTCCAAGTGTCGTCCCTCCGTAGATAGTCCACAGCACGTCCGGATCCGCCTTAAGATTGACCAACTAGAATCGCCCTTAAGGTACTAGAATTTTCGGCACTCTTAGGTAAGAAATATGACTGAATTTTTCTCTCAAAACTCACTTTGAATACTTGAATTAATCCCTGAAAATATGTGACCCTAGGCACGTATTTATAGATTATGGAAAGGGAATTGGTATCCTAGTAGGATACGAATTAATTAAACTTAGAATCCTATACGAACTCTAATTAATTAATTTATCCTTTTAGGAATAGGAATTTAATCATATACCAAATCCTAATAGCTTTAGGAATCGTGCATGAACACAAACACACACACACACACGCGGCAGCCACGAGGGCCGCCCATGCGCGTGCGTGTGAGCAGCAGCCCACGCCACGAGGCCCATGCAGCCGTGGCCTTGGCGCGCGCTGGGCCTGCCTTGCGGTGGGCCTGGGCGCTGCCTTGGCTGGGCGCGCGTTTGGCTTGCTGGGCGATGGCCCGTCTTCGTGCTGGGCCTTCGTCCGGCAGGCCTCGTCCGATGCTAATTCGTACGATACGCTTCCGATTAAATTCCCGGTTCCGGAATTCATTTCCGATACGAACAATATTTAATATTTCCGATTCCGGAATCAATTTCCGTTTCGAACAAATATTTAATATTTCCGTTTCCGGAATTATTTTCCGATTCCGATAATATTTTCGATTCTGACAATATTTCCGTTTCTGGCAATATTTCCATTTCCGATAATATTTTCCGATACGTACCATGTTTCCATTTCCGGCAACATCTACGACTTGGATAATATTTATATTTCCGATACGATCCATATTTCCGTTTCCGGCAATATCATCGTTTCCGGAGTATTCATTTCTTGCCTGTGACGATCTCAGCTCCCACTGAAACCAAGATCCGTCGATTCCGAATATCCATAGATGGAGTATCTAATGCCATTAAATACTTGATCCGTTTACGTACTATTTGTGTGACCCTACGGGTTCAGTCAAGAGTAAGCTGTGGATTAATATCATTAATTCCACTTGAACTGAAGCGGCCTCTAGCTAGGCATTCAGCTCACTTGATCTCACTGAATTATTAACTTGTTAATTAATACTGAACCGCATTTATTAGACTTAACATAGAATGCATACTTGGACCAAGGGCATTATTTCCTTCATAGGCAAGTAAAGATGCGGAATTGAAAGTGCGATATTGAAATTGCGGAATTGAAAGTACGATATTGAAATTGCGGTATTGAAAGGTGCGTAATTGAAATTGCAATATTGAAAGGTGCATAATCGAAATTGCGATATTGAAATTTGTACTTGGGCACATGAGATTCGAACGCCAAGCGGCTACTTAAAAATAAGTGCGCCCGACACGAATTCAAAGCCAAAAATCTCAACTTGGGAGAAGTTGCTCATCCCAAAGTATCCTAGATTTTGCATGTAGAACTTGAACTTGAAAGTTTGAATCTTGAAATATTGAACTTGAAATAATTGAACTTGAACTTGAAATATTGAACTTGTACTTGAAATATTGAAACTTAAGAGACTTGAATCTCAAAGGTCGGGCCTTTTAATGTTGAAAAGGTTTGATCTTTGATGTGCTCTTACTTTGAAGGGATCCTAGTTTAGGGAAGTAGTCATGAGCAATCCTAAACATTGTGGGATCTTGAAAATTGAAAACTTGAACTTGTATATTGAAAAATGGAGTCTTGAATCTCAAAAGACTAAACCTTTAAAAGCTAGAAAGGTGTCATCTTTGATTACTCCATACTTGAAAGTGATTCTAGTTCAAAGAAGTGATTGCAAACAACTTTGAACATCCTTGAATCTTGAAAGTTTGCATTTTTGTATTTTGAAAAGTTTGGATTTTGAAAAGATGTATGATTGTTGCAAGTGACATTTTTAGTAATAAAAATGCCAACTTGCTAATCATTTTTGAAATAAGAAAATCAAAGAAACATGATTGGATATTGTGGGATTCGGAATTACCTATTTAGGTTTAGGCAAGAATTCCTTTTAGAGCTCCCAATTGCTTAGAACTTGAATTTTGTATGTGTTTTTGAAGGATTTTTGGACTTGAATTTGAGGCGTAATTTTTGTATTACGACGTTGTATCTTGAAATTGCCTCCCTAAATGCTGAAAATTAGGGGTATTTATAGGAGAAATGGCTGGAAACTTCCAGCCAATGCCAGCGTAGCACGCTAAACCAGCGTTGGGTGCTGGTGACGTGGCATGCGTGCTGCCAAAATCAAGGACTCGTGCTCCGTCCTTGATTTATCTTGTAGTGTTGTACCTTCGTACGAATAGTACGAGTTGGCGTTTAGTGTTTGCTTGGAGGTTAAGACTCGATTTTTCGTCTAAAAACAAGCCTTTCTCGGGTTTTGAACTTTGGTTTTACGGGACGAGGCCCGGCTTGTTCGGTTTTGTGGGTCGGCGCCCGAATTTGACTTGCCTTATACTTCCTCCGTCTTTTAATACTCGCAACGTTTGTTAGTTTCACGCATGCCAATGCACAACTTTGATCATTTATATCTTAAATTCTCTTTATGCAAAAATTATAAAAAGTTGATATTTTGAAAATACACATTGAGACGAATCTAACAAGATCCCACATGACTATGTTTTGTCTTATACAAAAAACATTACGAATAGTCAAAATAGAGTATATGAATAGTGGCAAAAGTCCAAACGTTGCGAGTATTAAAAGACGGAGGAAGTATGATTTTGAGTGGAAAAGGCTTAGTAAAACCAATGGAATGGTCTACTAGATGAGATTGTACTTGGATTTTGAAATTGATTTTTGAAAATTGTATTTTGTACCGAGTTCCGGGAGGGGAACGGTCTCGGGGTTTGGATTTTGGACCTTGTATTTTGGAGATGTTCTTAGCAATTGGGATTTCCGCACGGAGTTATTCCAACCGCCTAGTAAGGATAATGGTATCGTCATCATCCCAAAGGGGGGACACGAATTAGGTGTCTATAGTAGTATGGTACATTATGATTAAAGGATCAAGAAACCTTATTTTTTATATTTTTCTGATGACTTGTTGACATTCAGAGAGGAATTGATCATAGTGATCAAGCATACCCTGGCTACGATTGGGCCACGTTTTGGCTGTCATTCAGGACTGAGCTGCAGCCCAGCCCAGCCCAATAACCCAATTACTGGCTCGGTCCGGATAATAATTTGAGACTTTATTTCAGTCTTTGGCCCAATTTTACTAAACTTGGGCAGATTTTTTTCTAGACCTAATGCCTCGGGTAAACTCAAGGCGAGTTCTTTACGGGTGTGCCCGATCAATGATCGCTTCATTCAAAGACGTACAAGCAAAAGTTGCTAGAACTAAAAGGACAAACAAAACATCGACAACCACAACTATGAGATAATCCCAGTTCCATGCCGTGACATTTTAGTCATCTTTTTGCATCAAAAAAGTATAGATAAAGCATAAGTAGATCTTTATAAATATATGTAAACAACAATGCTTGAGAAAACAGGAAGCTTTTTACTACCACATGAAGATCACATTCTACACAAAGGGAATACAAAAGCAGCTGCTAATCTTATGCGTCCTTCCACATGGATACACCTTCAAAACACACACTCCGTACAACCATGCCTACGCAGTAAACGCGGTAAAATTACCAAAAATAATACCTTTTTGTTTTGTTTTTGGCGATGCATACCACAAGCTCGAATCTACTCGACTTATAAACAAATGCTGTAACAACACTCTGCTCAGTCGAATACCTCAGTCAGCCATATCTACTCACATTCATGACATCATAAATGCCCATATAAACATCTGAAATCTTCCTCTACTAGAACTCAAAGGATTAGAATCCATCTTATTATACTAAAGCTGTTTTGGACTTTAGTTAAATCAGGTAATCTATGACTAAGTATGGACCATTTTACTCAATAAATGCTTAGATTATGACAGAACAAAATATGAACCTTATTATAGCAGAGTTGGAGACAACATAATCCTATTGTAGCCCAACAACCCCATGCAGCATTCTCTGCTATTACTGCTGCTTCTATGCCGACTTGTGAGCCACACAATAATCTCCTGTTGGAGCCGTAAATTGTGTGGTTTCTGCAGCTGGTACGTTCTTAACAACATTCTGTACCGTAAGTATCAACTTAATTGTCAGATAACCTGAAATCCGACATTATACCCAAAGAATATTCAAGAATTATGTTACTGTCAGATTGTGATTCATGATCCAAAGCTGAGACAAATACAAGTCATTCAACTACCCTCGAGTTGTCTTCCCATCCAAAAACCACAAACTCATCTGTCATACATTTAGTATAGTCCTGTCCCACCCCTGAATTTAGTATAAGAACAGCACCAAATACCTTACAGTCATATACCTTCTGTGTAAAAAGGTAACAATGAAGAAGCCAGTACCTGCAGCTAAAGCAGAAATCCAGGAGAATAACAGCAATGATGCTGCAGATCAAATCACACTTCCCACCGAAATCAACAACGTAGATTACACCTTTCAGAAGAAGGATCATTCATGGTAAATACAAAAATAAGTTCGTTTCCTACACTTCTCCACAAGGAAGTTATTTTCATTTATCATTTATTCCTTCCTAATTGTTCAACTTCATGCAGGTTCGTGACTTCTGATATCCCAACTGATCTATTAATTCAAATTGAGGAAAATACCTTTCACGTGCATAAGGTAACTAAAAACAAACCAGGCTCATATATTTGTGTTGCTTTGACAAACCAAAAACACTTACGGTCTCCAAAGTGGAATGAATCCGACATTGTCCAAAACATTTTTTATCCAACAATCCACAATTTTTCCATTTTGAGCTTTAACTTAATGCGGGAGACATGGAGTATCATAAGTGAACCTAGTAAAATACAGGTAATTGGAACTATGACCATATACAACAAATAAAGTTACAACTATCTTAATTTTGGGTGGGGGCGATACTAATCATAAAGAAGCCATATCAGGTTTTTCTGTTGATCTAGAGCATGGTTCCACCCACTATATAACAACCTAAAATTTGAGAAACTAACAATACGACTATGCGATTCTTCATACTTCGTATTCAAGAAGGATTTCAGTTTAAAATGCTGAGGATCGTCTCAAAAGATAAGACAGCAAGTGACAGATCCTAAGAGTTTTTATTATTCGCTACACATATTAATCATTGTCAATATACATGTATAATAAAATCAGATATGTTCATGCGAAAATAGAAAAATAACAGTTTAGGCCACATATTTCTTCAATAACAGATGTTTCTAAAAATAACCTAAAACACTAAAGACCAAAGGGGAAAAAGGGCATAGATGTTAGTCAACAATACAAGTTATTAGCAACTTCAGTAACACTATCTTCACTCACAGATGAAGCTAAAAAAATAAAAGCAACTGATCAATCTGGAGAGACACATAGACCAGCTTATCAAAACCCCCAAGACACTATGCTTTGGGGGGGGGGGGGGGGGGTGTTGATATAAAGAGGGGAGCAAGTAGAAAATGAATAGAAGATAGTAAATTTTTGAATTAGACCCTTCTATCAAGAAATATAGCAACACTTCCCAATCCCAGAGGTTCCTTAAGATATTCATTATATCCCAAGTTCCAATTACTTCTAAAGTGGATACTTCATATTTCTGTAATCAAATCCTCTCCTACTTCAATAGTTTTCTCTTGAAACAGTATGCACTGCTTACAAAGAGTGGCTACATAGGCCGAACAGAGTTTCAGCCCACAAGCTCAGGTTTAGAGAACAACATTAAGCTCGACAACTTCCCAGGTGGACCAGTAACTTTTAAGGAAGTACTAAAATTTTGTTATGGTATCCCCGTAGATCTCAGCGCCAACAATGTGGCTCCTCTAAGGTGTGCATCAGAATTTCTAGAAATGACAGAGGAATTTGAAGATGGAAATCTAATTTCCAAGTCAGAAGCCTTTTTAACATTCATTGTACTATCTTCATGGAGAGACTCTGTTATAGTTCTCAAAGCTTGTGAGAATCTATCTCCCTTGGCAGAAAACCTTCAGATTGTACGGAGATGTTGTGATTCGATTTCCCGGAAAGCATTTCAAGACAAAAATGAGCTAATTGATGACAAAGCTTGGTGGTTTGACGACGTAGCAACCTTACGCATTGACCACTTTGGCAGAATAATAGCAGCAATGAAACCAAAAGGTATCAAACCAGATATCTTAGGTTCATGTATCAAGCATTATGCAGAAAAATGGTTGCCAAGCATGGATGGGGAGGTAGAAGGACAAAGGAGGCATTGGTATGGGAAAAATGAGCTGCAGATCAGTATTATATGTGGGGCGAACCATGAAGATGACATCGGCCAAAATAAGGATCAAAAGATTATCATAGAAAGCCTCATCAGTATACTTCCCCCTCAGAAGGAAGCAGTTTCCTGTAAGTTTTTGTTATGGATGTTAAAAAGGGCTATGATATGCTATGCAACCCCAGCTTTAATCTCAGAGCTTGAAAAGAGAGTAGGGTCAGTATTGGAAGATGCTAATGTGCAAGACCTCCTAATTCCAAGATGTACTAACAAAGATCGAGGGGGGCTGAAGTAAGTTCACTGTTATACTACATCAAGTGAAAACTTTTTTTTATAAAATCATTTTCTGAATGAATAAGATCCAAAGGTGATTAAAAATATTCTAATATATGCAAGGAATCTTCAATCACATAATATTTTAGGCACTACGCAAAAAAGTGAAACCACCCAATATATTTATTTACTTATAAAATCACCTTATATACTCTCAGGAGAATATGTACCAAATAATAATTCAAGCTTTCAAGTCTTGCACCGAATTATAAAAAAATTGCCAGAATCAAGACTTGAAATGCCAGAAATACTTCATTGTCTTATGGAATTATGATTACAAATGACAATATGAGAGTATTATAGACAGTTCATGTCAGAACTTTACCGAGTAATAGGTCAATGTTTGTCTAGTATGGCAAAATTCATATACTCATATGTAATGCTTTATCTGCAAAATGCTTGGTTAGTTTTTTGCTTTTGTTTTTATTTTTGGCAAAATGCCTAAATCTACTCGGTGGTTCCCCAAATATTTGCCTTCAACTAATCATAACATGCTGGCACAGCTCACCAGAAGAAAGGACAATGCACAGCATAGACACCGTGCAGAGAATAATAGAATACTTTCTGATGCACGAACATCAAAAGAAGACTGAAGATCTGGATGTCAGTAAACTCCTAGACAACTATTTAGCTGAAATTGCAACTGACCCAAATCTCAGTATCTCAAAGTTCCAAGTTCTAGCGGAAGCATTGCCTGCAAACACCAGAGTATGTCACGACGGTCTATATAGAGCAATTGATACTTATCTGAAGGTAAGCATTGCAGCTACAGCTTCTACACCAACTTCAACCCTTATTTTAATTCTTAGAAGTCTACTTACACAATCATTGCATCAGACCCACCCTTCACTACCCGAGCAAGAACGCAGAAGGCTGTGCAGGATAATGAATTGTCAGAGGTTGTCACTAGATGCTTGCATGCATGTGGCACAGAATGATCGACTGCCCCTGAAAATTGTTATACAGGTACTACTTTTGGCTCTAGAAACAGTTGGTCCATCCCACTTCACAGTTAGAAAACTAACCTATGCTACACACAAGTTGGCCCTTATATTTCAGGTTATGGTCAACATCTATCTTGCATCATCATTAACCAAAATGGTCTTAGAAACAAGATGTTATTTCTCCGAAATAAAAGAGAGAGGAATCCACACTAAGTCCTTGCATGAAACAAACCCCTGAACTACTAAACGAAACTTCAGATAAAAACAAGTAATCCACTGTTTTATTCCCTCACTCCTTCAACCCAAGCCCGCAAAAGAGGGCTAACAAGCAATAGCTGCCAAGTCCCATACATAGGCATTAAATAAATTTAAAATATCCATGGAAATATTCAACAGGTGCTGTTCTCAGAGCAAGTGAAGATGAGGACTGCAATTCAAAGCAAGGAACAAACAATTGAAGGTAATACTCGTGAAAATGACGAGAGTTGGTCATCTGCAAAGAAAGAGATTATGAATCTTAAAACTGAGCTTGAGAAAGTAAAAGAAAGGATGTCAGAACTGCAGAGAGACTACTCTGAACTCCAACGAGAATATATAATGCAGATCAACAAACCGCGGAGAAACTCCAGCTGGATCTTTAGATGGAAAAAAATGAAAAGTATATCTCTATTTACTGAAAAGGCCGAGGAAGAAATTGGAGAAGACCAGGAAACACCCAACCAAGAGGGAAGCACACCCAATATTATAAGAAGACTATCCATTACCTGAGCACCAACTAGGTGATCCAGGAAAAAAAGATGTCACCAACAAAATCAAGAATTCATCAGCATAGCAACCACCAAAAGTTCTTCTCCGCATCGATTATAGACCATAAGTTTGTACTACAAAAACAATCCATCCCCGAGGACTATTCAAGACCATGGAGATTATAAATATTCTGGTTAGGCAGCATAGGACGGCGAAGAAATTGAATCCAAGAGTTGTTGTATCAGGAGATATGGAACTTAACAAATCTTTAATATAGGGATTTTAAATCATTAAATACTTTGTAATTGTGTAAATTAGTACTACCTTCTTTTTCCTAAGTTCTATTCACTTTCCGTTTTCATTCATTTTACTAAGTTCTACTTAGTTTTACTTTATTCCATTTATATCAACATTTATTCATATTTTATCATCTTCTACCCTATTTTAGGGGACCCAATATATTTAAAAAATATGTTACTCTCCATCTCTCCCCTCCAAAAAGCAAAGGTACCTCATGAACGGTCCTCCTTTTGAATTTTACTCGTAGTTGGGTAGAACACACGCAATGGAGGTAATATCACTTCCAGCCTGCCTATCTATACCTAGTATTTAAAAAGCAAAACCATATATGATTAGATGACATGTGTCATCCCTCCTTTTATCCATGTATTTGTTTTTTTTTTTGTTTGTTTGCTATTTACAACTCTAACGCCTCTTCGACTTCATCTTCTTCATACAACATCAATTCACCATTTAGATCCCTTTTTAACATTCAAAATTAATTCACAGTTTAACTTAATTTTTACATACATATTCTTTAAACTTTTAAATTTCACCTCTATTAAATTACATTTTCCCACTAAAAACACAAGCCCTAAAAAGTAGAACTTTAAACGACAGTTAAACAACCATTAATTGTCCGTTCTTTGAACGGGCTCAAGAGCTAGTTCCATTAGTTATTCAGTCATGTGTCTCATATTTAACATCGCAATTGCATGTCAAATTTAAGAGCAATGATTTATTTTACTTACAGAGTAACAGATATCAGCAAAATCACCAGTTTGCAATAAGCTACTGTTAACTTTTGCTAAAATATGAAAATGGGCCTGTGTATGCCTTGACAAAAGAGGAGGGTCGACCCACTCAAGCCCTAGCAAGGTTCTATCCCGAAACCAGTGGACAAATAGAGAAGGGAGGTGTTTCTTCCCTAAACTTTCAAGGTAACAACATTCTTTCCGTTTTCTTCAATGAAGAATAACTCGCACATGACCGTTCATGCCTATATGCATAGTCCCATCTACTAGTAATTCATAGAATAGATAGCACACCATTCAGCAATTGAGAATCACAGAACTGCAAGACCATTATTACTGAACAGGAACAATTGTGCAGTTTTTTCGACATCAATACAACTCGTCACAATTCCAGTAAAAGCAAAACATCAATAACAACACAACCACTAAATCAGCAGCAAAGACAAACAGAAACCAAAATCACCACCGCCTTAAAATAATTCTGATAGTAATCATGATAAACAACAACCTTATCCCATCAGTCTACTCATGCTGATAACTAATTATCGAATAAACGAACAAGAAACAAATTAAGCATCTACCTAGCAGCATTAGTGGTCCTCTTCATACTAGTCCAGGGAAACTTGACCGTCTCATCAGGACCCTTAATAGCACGACCCCGGCGGCGAGGAGGAAGGGAACCCCCGGCGGCATAACCGCGGTGGCGATGAGGAGTCTTATCAGGGCGGTTACCATTTCCTTCAAGCCAATGTGATCTCTTCTGACCCTCAGCCTCAACAATGCTAGTCTTAGACTGCCTATTCAACTCCTTTTTATCATCCTCAATCACCTTAATCGGGAAAAGATCAGGTGAAATTGAAAGAGGGGTTCTTAGGGTTACGAAAGCTTTCTTGTAATTGGGTTTAGCAAGAAGAATACCGCCTCTTTGCTTCTTCTTTCCGTCCATATTTAGGGTTTGGACTTTCTCGACTTCGAAGCCGTAGAGTGATTCCAAAACCCTCTTGATTTCGATCTGCAAAATTAACAAATTGAACAATACAATCGGTATAAAAGGGGAAGAAAACAAGAGAATTTTACAGAAATGAGGATGAAATCATTAAAATTAAAAAGAAACCTTGGAAGCAGAAGGGATGGTTTTGAGAGAAATTTCGGTGATGTTGGAGAAGTGGGAAGGCATGAGGAGCTTGATTGGGAGGTTGGCCAAGTTAACTACTCTTCTTCCTAATCTTCCTGCCATAGTTGTTTCTTCTCTGAACTTTTTATGCAGATAGTCGATGATCTTGGAGAGAGAAAGATGCAGTTGAAGCTGCCAAAACACAGCTTAAACCCCAGAAAATGGAGAGCTCGGAATCCGGAGAGTGAACGATAGTTTCAATTTTTTTAATTTTTTATTAGGTCTTGTTCTTTTTTGCTTAATTTCAGGTTCAGGATTTATTTGGCAGTTTAGTTCAGTTCAGTTCAGTACAGTACAGTACAGTACAGTACAGTTCGGTTCAGTTCAGGAGTATTCAGTTCAGTTCAGTTCAGTTCAGTTCAGTTTAATTCAGTTTAGTTCAGTTTATTATTATTATTACTAGATTTTAGCCCGTGCGATACACGATTTCTATTAAATTGTTACGTTAAAATAAAACTCATATATATCAACTGCTATACTTTATATATTAGATTAGATTGGTTATTTTTATTGGATTGAATTTCATTTTAGATTTTTTTTTTTATAATTATTATAGTGTTTGATTTTGGATGAAATTGTATATAAGAAATATTAATAATTAATTAATAAAATATCTACGTGGCACCTTATTATTTATCTATGTGGCATTCGACTTCTTAATTCAAAAATAATTTTGAAGTCTTATTTTTCATTGGTCGAAACCATTAGATTTCCTACGTGGCGCTCTAATATTGATTTAATGTTTGATTTTGGATTGAATTTTATTTTAAATTAATGTTTGATTTTGGATAAACTAGATTTTAGCCCGTGCGATGCACGGATTCTATTAAATTGTATTAGATTAGTTTTTGATTTTGCATTGAATTTCATTTTAGATTTATTTTTTTAATTATGAGAGTGTTTGTTTTTGGATGAAATTGTATATGCGTAAATTAATAATTAATTAATTAATATATCTACGTGGCACTTAATTATTTATCTACGTGGCACTCCACTTTTTTAATTCAAAATTAATTTTGAAATCTTATTTTTCATTGGCAGAAACCATTATTTTCCTACGTGGCGCTCTAATATTGGATTAATTTTTGATTTTAAATTGAATCTTATTTATTTTATTTTAGATTAGTGTTTAATTTTGGATGATTTTATTTTAGATGTATTTTTTAATTATTATAGTGTTTGATTTTAGATAGAGTTGTACATATTAGTAATTAATTAATTAAAATATCTACGTGGCACCTAATTAATTATCTACGTGGCAATCGATTTTTTTAATTCAAAAATAAATTAGAAATCTTATTTTTCATTGGCCGAAACCATTAGTAATCCTAGGTGGCGCTCTAATATTTCAGCAGATATGCCTCCTTTATATATATATATTAGATTTTATTTTAGATTTATTTTTTAATTATGAGAGCGTTTGATTTTGGATTGAATTGTATATATTAGTAATTATTAGTTAATTTAAATATCTACGTGGCGCGGCACCTAATTAATTATCTACGTGGCACTCAATTTTTTTAATTCAAAAATATATTAGAAATCTTATTTTTCATTGGCCGAAATCATTAGTAATCCTAGGTGGCGCTCTAATAGTTCATCAATTATGCCTCCTTTATATATATATTAGATTATTATTATTATTATCATTATTATTATAACAAAGTCAAACATTTTACAAATAATTAGTGGGAAACCGAGATACAATCGGGGCCCCCACTCCTCTGGCTATAGCAAAACCTATCCTGGTGAAAATATGAGCAGCAGCACGAGCCCCAATATCTTGTGTCCTAGAAAACTTCTGAACCCGCTTCAGCAACGCAACGGCATCCTTATCCAGCTCCCCAAAGAAGAGAAAGAGAACGGAAGAAAGCCATAACCAATGGTCGTGCAACGTGCTTCGTACTTGATCGGCAATAGCCGCATCAATCACCACCCGACCCTGGGCAAAGCGAGACAACCCAAACTGTTTCAAAGGTGAAGATCCCGTCAAGTCAACACACACATCACAACCCTGATCCCAAGAGTAGAGCAACACGTCTGCTGGTCGAAGAGCTTCATCGTTCCCTCCAGAGAGACCAATATCAACCTCTTTCCGCGCCGAGAACTCAGACTGATAACAAACATCAACAAGGGTATCCCGAACCACATTATGCCGATGTTTAATACCTACGATGCCAGCACATGACACCGCATGATCACCAAAGATGTCTCCCGCAAAGACCCTGGAGCAAGCAGAACATGACACCGTAACAGAGAACAAAGGAACCCCCAACCGGTAACACAACACACATCGATAAGCCTTAGCATTCATAGTCTGTCACAACCCTGATATGGGGACCGCACGAAGCCAAGCAGAGGTGTGATCTCCGTGCTGCGATTTCCACAAAATCAACTGCCGAGACGATAAAGAGAAGGTGGATTCTGTAGATGCGGTAACCTTTGTGAAATATATATATCTGCCAATTTCTTCATAAGTTTAGGGGCAGCGACCTCACTAGGGTTACTCATAATGTCATACTCCACCGTTCCACTAAATAGACTCAACGCATCTTCAAATGCTCGACCAGGACCAACAAAATCAGCATGCCTTAGAAGCTGTGTCTGCAAACCAAAAGACTGCAACCGAGAAGCAAGAAAAGCATAATGCCGAACATCACCCGCGGAATAAACACCAAGTCCGCCAAAAGAAAAAGGTAAGGTGGCAAGTCGCCACTGCGAATCACCAAAGCCAGGCCCCGAAGTAGTAACAATACGCTCCAAAGAAGATCGAAGAGCCTCATCGAAAGTGCGCTGAGCAGCCTCAAAAATACCAGGAGGACAAGTACGCAAAGCAAAGTAGAGTTTAGAAACTCCGGTACATGCCCTAAGTAACAACAACTCACACTGAGGATCATCAAGCTGAGCAACCTTATCCATAAGCCCAATGGTCTTGATTACCCTCTGCATCACAAGCTCACCACTAAAAACTGGATTGGAACTAGCGGGACCACCTAACAACTTAACACCATGCAAAGGACGAACAATATCTGGGGGAAAGACTCCCACAAGCCTGCTGCGAGGGTCCTCTGTAGGCCAGAAAACCTCGGTCTTCTCCACGTTAAGATGTAACCCGAGACAAGGCCTGTCCTCCATAATCAACTGCAGAACCTTCCCAACTACCAAGGTGTCACCAATAATAGTGTCGTCATCCAAATACCATGCCTGAAGACATACATCAAAAGCGTCCCTGATTTTACAAACCAGGGGTTCTAAAACCAAAGCAAAGAGCAGCGGGCCAAGGGGATCACCCTGCTGCACCCCCTGAGACGACCATAACGTATTATTATTATTTTTATTGTTATTATTATTACTTATATTATTATTTATATTATATTACTTATCATTTATATTTATATTATTATATTACTTATTATTTATATTTATATTATTATTATTATTATTAACTAATTATTTATTATTAATTAATATTATTTATTATTTATTATTTATTATTCTGTTAAGTTAAGTTCAGTTCAGGAGCATTCAGTTCAGTTCACTTCTGTTCAAGAGCATTCAGTTCATTTCAGTTCAATTCAATTCAGTTCAGTTCAGTTCAGTTCAGATCTAAAGAGCAGGGCCTTAGCCTTTTCCTTATTTTTGTTTTTCATAGTGGAGAAGCAATTAGTTTCCCCCAAAAAAAATATATAATATCCGTAACAATTAGGTAAGGGAATTAATCAGGAATACATGTTTGAGAAGTTGATACCACCACAATCTAAAATCAGTACGAAATATTTATAAAATTATAAAATATATTTAATGTTCATATGTAACTTTTATGTAATCAATTGCCTGTAGTCAATTGATAATTTGGTCAAGTGATAAGCAACATAGTTACATTCACGAAAACCAAACATAAAAGGAAATTATTAAAAGGAATATAATTGATTTAGAGGGACATCAGTAGTAACTACTAGCCATATGTTTGGATATGAAGATTTAGAGGGACGTAGGATACAGTTTCCTTTGCAATACTTGAAAAAGACATGGGCAAAAGGAAAAGAATTGGAGAGATCCATTTTCCATCTCTTTTAATAAATCAAACACTTCATTGTTGGAAAGATTTGAAAGAAAAACGAGAATGCACCATTTTCCTCCACTGGCCTCATTTTCATTCCCCTAGCTTTCCTTACACAAATGCAACCAAACAAAGTATAGTTACTAAAATAAACAATCTTATAAGATCGAACTAGATTGTACCCGTGCTAATATACAACATTATAATATTCCCCCTCTTTATTTCACTTTTGTTGGTTGGATGGAGTTTTGTTAGCCTCTTGCTAATCCGAATATGCTTTAATAATCAGTGTTGATATTTCAAGCAGAAAATTATATATCTGTTACAATGAAATCTGATGAAATCAACATAGTTACTGATTACAGCTTTGCATGTGAAGTCTGGCACACTATACACAATACGCCACAAAGGCTGGCACTTCTTTGGTGAACTTGGCCTGATTTTCTAACCTCAAACCTACACAATGCATACTGTGAAAACTGCATAAAGATGAATATACTGCATAAAGATGCCATACGAGTATTGAATCAATACTATTGATTAGTTACATATTTCCAGTTCTGATTTCCAAAAGAAGCCTAGAAATCCCAAAAGTCATTGGAATGTCAGGTGAAAGACATTCAACTATACATTCGAGTGAATGAACAACAATTTAGGCATGCCCGCCAGTCTCGATGAATAACTTAATTAATTCAATTCTCCATAGCTAACCAATTGAGAAAAAAGAAATGAAAAGAAACATACTAGAACCTCAGTTTTTCACCTATACATCCGTCAAAATAAATTCCATAGCTCACCATATGACGTCAGTTGAGACAAGATTACCAAAAAAAATGATCTTCCCCACCTCAAAATGATAATGGTTTAAGCTTCCTTCTTTTTGACGCGGTAAGGGTACTTTTGATATATTGAGACACTAGTAATCACAAGGGGAAGAGCCACGAGGCAATATGGTGAAGGTGGTATTCCATCACAAATGAATTGCAGCAAGGCTGTTACAAGCAGTGCAGAAACAATGACAAAACCCTGCAAAAACATGAAAATGAAGTGAGATGTTGAATGCATACTTCCGATAGCACTTGCCACTGGATTATAATTGTCAAAAAAAATATAAAAAAAAATCAACCAATAAAGAAGAGCCGATTCAAACTAACGAGATATTTCGACTGAAAAACAGGGACCTAATCTGTCAGAATTGGGAAATGGTGGGATATGCAACTAAATGGTGAAACACACACAAATTAACTTCCTCCTTATACATGATGTTTTTAAGCTTTTCATAATGAAGCAAACTACTTATAACAATCTTCAAACTTGTTCTACAATAACTTCTCCGGGAACAACCAAAAGAAAAAGAAACTTGCCTTCCTAACACCACCGGCATAAGTTGTGACAAGCCCGACAAGAATTCCACCAAGGGCATTTGCTACTACAGGGACCTGAAAGAAAAAGAGCAAAACTTTCATGTTACAAATGATAATGCTCACAATGATACTGTGCCATTGAGCTCTTAGCTCACATGACAACGAGGGCACCTTTCATGCGGCACACCAGTATTCATATCCCGACTGGCCTCAGTTTCCTTGAGAAAGGAGAGTGTGAATAGCAAGCACCAAGCCCTGGCCAGGAGGGAACAGGTTGGCAAGGGGATATGTCAATTAAAATATAACAAACGAATAAGAAAGCCAAAACAAATATTCATTTGAAAGTACTTGGAACAGGCTCTTAGACAGGAGGAGGACCCTCCATAAATTCAACAACCAAATTCAGTATAGAATTTGAAATATCAACAAGTGGCTATTCCCAGCTTTGTACATCCTCACATAAACTAACAGGTATTTGACATCCCTATACTGATGGGGGAAAAACTGTTGCAGAGCCAGAAAGTAAAACCAAACAAATTATCACTTGATCATCAAGAGTACCTTAACTATATGCCACACACAGATGGATACTTAATAATTTGATGGATTTCAATCCAGTGCACCTTAAGGAATTGAATTATAATTAATTAGAGATCATTGGTAAAAATAACTGTCACATTTTTTGCTAAATTTTTAGAATATAAACCCTCAGCAATGGAGAAGAATAACCTCCACTGCATTAACACAGATACAAGTGGCAAAGGACAAAAGAGCATACCAAAGTTAAAGGAGTCCATCCTTGAAAGAACCCATGCTTTCTCATAGCAGTTCCATCAGGGGACTGGGACAAACTAGTCAACAGGCACAGGCTTCCAAAAATTGACATTTCTATGGTCATCAAGTATGAGGAGTGTTTCTTGACCTGTAACGATTAAGCAGAAATAAATCGAGATCAACTTCGGGAAAAAAAAAATTAGATTTAGCAGTGACAAAATGAAGTTAAAGATACCTGAGAAGCCCATTGACACAAAGAAGAAGCTAGACCGGAAAGCACAGAGGCAATCAAAACAGGAACAATCCCGTAAAATAGCACTTCTTCAGGATTTCGGCTCTTAGAAGCTTTGCTTGTACCTTCACCAATGCTAAGAAGTACAGCAGCAAGTATTAACAGGAAAAGAGCTCCAATTTGTTGAATTGATTGTTTCTGCCTGTAAATGATCAAAGTAAGGTTTCTGAGTTTCTGAGCTATCCAAAAATGGTACGCGAGAACTGCTATATATTTAGACTATCCATCAAACTGTTGTACTTTGAAACTAACAGGTGGTATTATTCTATCCATCTCCTCGAAACCAAGGCCTTCATTACTTGGACCTTTTTGGGAAAGAAGAGTACTCGTGCCCAATTCTCTTACACCAACATATGATTCAACATCTAGAAGTTTAAATTAGACCAAAAATAAACAAAATTCCGAAAAAGAGCCAAGTCAAAGGGCCAAACCCTTGGATCAACACCCCATAACCAATCCTTGTTCTCCAGCAACGTGAATTAAAACTACTAAGG
Organism: Spinacia oleracea; assembly: GCF_020520425.1. Lineage (NCBI taxonomy): Eukaryota > Viridiplantae > Streptophyta > Magnoliopsida > Caryophyllales > Amaranthaceae > Spinacia > Spinacia oleracea. The sequence goes on along the minus strand of NC_079489.1, from coordinate 134,356,776 downwards.
GACTCCACAAGCTAAATGACTGAAGCACCACAAAGCACAAGGGTGTTATGGGCAATTGGGCATACAAGATATGACGAAAACACACAACATAAGCCACTCCAACAATCCAATATTACCAAACCCTCTTACTACGTGATAAACATTAGGGACTATAGAAAAAAGGCGCTAGCTTGAAAAGTAAGCAGTAATTCAAGCTATAAATTACAATCACGCAGATAACAAGCAACCAAGTATCTTTACCCTTCTTTTACTCGAAATATCAGAAGGTACAATAGGCACCAATATTACTTACTGAATGCTTACCTCAATATCATATACCCAAAGAACGCCGTGAAAAATAGTTTAGTCTGATTCAGCATTGAAAATGTAAGGGAGTCAAGATTTTTGTAAGAGATCTGAAGCAAACTATTTTGCAGTGCATAAATTGCAGCTGGAAGTCCTGAAAAGGTCAATGCCCTGAGCAAAGACCAATCTTTGCATAATTTTGGCAAGCTACCATTGAATATGAGGACCGTGAAAGCACATATAACCTGAAGGGTAAAAGAAATCAGTATCATAAATGCATACCATCTTATGATGGAAAGTTAAAAATAGAGTAACAGGATCACCTTTGCAACTTCACATGCCAAAACTGATGAAGTTACGATTACCTCTCGCCTACAAGAAAAATCAACACTCAACAAGGTGACAAAAGTGACAAAAGTGACGAAAATCTATGGAAACTGATGAAGCAACGAGAACTGATTTAGATAGAATTGTTGGTTAAGTGGTTAACTGTTCAATCTAAATTGCAAAACATACAGCACCAAACTCTACAGTCATGACACAGTGCGGTTTTTGACTTGGATTCGGATGTATTTTTTTCTTCAAAATTTGCAGTCAGCGGATTCAGTTGGATTTTTGGAAAAATATATTATTAAACGACCAAACCGAACATAGTTACATAGACCATGATACATTAGACATTACTAGACCCTGTAAAGTGTAAACAAGAGGAACCAAGTTTTGACTAAGAAAACTTCTATTGTATTTAATAATACATTTTTTCATAAAATGCCCCTGAGGTTTAACGAAATGCACCAAATACCCTTGAGATTTTGTAAAAATGCATAAAATGACCTTATTGACCATTTTCCGTCAATTCCGTTAATATTGACTCTAATAATTATTATTTTTCTTTTTCTTTATTTTGTTCATCTCTCTCTCTCTCTCATTTTCTTCTCCTTCTATGGCTTCTCTACCATCTTCAACCACCCAACTTTATCTTCTCTTCCTCGCCATCATATACAACAACAACAACAAAGCCTAGTCCCAAAATGATTTGGGGTCGGCTAACATGAATCGTCGTAGAAGATCGTCATTGTCACCAACCAAACCAAAAAGGAGCAGGAAGTAAAAAGAAAAAAGCAAGGAAGAAAAGGTGAAATTAATGAAAGTAAGATAAGAGAAAAATGTAAATATTATAGAATAAATATTGTAAGAGATAATAAAAAATAAGTAAAGTTTAAAATAAATGAATAAGTAAAATAAGTATATTTCAAAATAGCATGTAAAAATAAAAATAAAATTCAAAAGAATTTTAAAAATAAAATAAAAAAATAAAAATATGAATAAAAATAAATTAAAAAATAGAAAGAAACAGAAACATGAAAGCTGTATAAGTCAAATGAAGTCATCAATATATATTCTCTCCGTCCACTCTGTCCTATACAACGCCATATTTTCCTCAATCCCAAGAAAAATCATATCGTGCTTAATCACCTTCCTCCAAGTTTTCTTAGGTCTTCCCCTACCCTTTGCGATTCTATCATTTTGCCACCCTTCTATCCTCCTAACCGGGACATCACTTGATCCTCTGCTTACATGTCCAAACCATCTCAAACGATTTTCCATCATCTTAAACTCAATCGGTGCAACCCCTACTTTCTTCCTAATAATCTCATTCCTCAAACGATCCTTTCTTGTATGCCCACACATCCAACGTAACATGCGCATCTCCGCCACATTCATCTTGTGCACGTGACAATGTTTCACTGCCCAGCATTCCGTGCCGTATAACAAAGCCGGTCGAATTGCCGTGCGGTAAAATTTTCCCGTCAATCTTTGGGACATGCCTGAATCACATAGAAACCCTGTGGCACCTTTCCACTTCAACCAACCTGCTTTGATTCTATGGGCCACATCGCCATCCAATTCTCCATCCTTTTGGATAATAGATCCTAAATAACGGAACATTTCAGGGCCTTGGACAATTTTCCCATCTAAGGTAATCCCCCCTGTCTCTCTATCTTGGACTCCACTAAACTTACACTCCATATATTTCGTCTTGTTTCTACTCAGCCTAAAACCCCGAGATTCCAAAGTTTGTCTCCATAACTCCAACTTTCTTTCCACTCCTTCTTTTGTTTCATCAATCAACACAATATCATCTGCAAACATCATGCACCAGGGTATACCATCTTGGATGACCTCGTCAATTCGTCCATGACTATAGCAAAAAGAAACGGGCTAAGTGCGGAACACTAGTTCTCACACTCGTGCTAACTCCCTCATACATGTCCTTGATGATATCAATATACTTCCTTGGAATTCCTTTCCTACGTAATGTCCACCAAAGAATTGCCCTTGGTACCTTATCATACGCCTTCTCCAAATCAATGAAAACCATATGTAAATCCTTCTTCTTATCCCGATAATTCTCCATTAGTTGCTTTATAAGATGAATGGCCTCCATAGTCGATCTCCCAGGCATAAATCCAAACTGGTTCTCCGAAATTTTCACAATTCTCCTCATTCTTTGCTCAATAATCCGCTCCAAAAGTTTCATAGTATGACTCATTAGTTTGATTCTTCGATAGTTGGAACAATCCTGGACATCACCCTTATTCTTGTACAAGGGGATGATAGTATTTTTCCTCCACTCTACTGGTATCCTATTACTTCCCCAAATCTTGTTGAAAAGAGTTGTTAACCATACAACCCCTCTCTCTCCCAAACATCTCCAGACTTTGATAGGCATACCATCGGGCCCCACTGCCCTCTTGCATCCCATCTTTTTCAGTGCCATTTCGACTTCTCTCTTTTGAATTCTTCGCATAAAGTCTAGGTTAACCATATCCCGAGGGATATTTGTATCCCCAATATCGCGCCCTTGATCCTCGTTGAACAAGTTATCAACGTAGAACCTCCGTCTATCCTTGATTTCCTTATCTCCCACCAAAACTTTTTGATCAACATCTTTCACACATTTAATCCTCCCGATGTCTCGCGTCTTTCTATCTCTCATTCGAGCAAGTCTATATATGTCTTTTTCCCCTTCTTTTGTATCCAATCTTGCGTAAAGATCCTGATTCACCTTTGCTCTAGCCTCTCTTACGGCCTAATTTGCTTCCCTTTTAGCCTCCTTGTACTTCTCGTAGTTATCATCACTTCTACATTTTCCCAACTCCTTATAGCATTCTCGTTTGCTCTTTATAGCGTTTTGCACAACTTCGTTCCACCAAGATGTGTCCTTACTTGGTGGCATGATTCCTTTAGATTCCCCTAGGACCTCTTTCGCCACTCCCTTTATGTTGTGCTCCATTCTTGTCCATAATGAGTCTATATCCAAATCCAAATCCATATCCCCGGGCCAAATACCTTCACTTGCCACCTTTTCCACAAATTTTTGTTGTTGCTCCCCTTGAAGTTTCCACCACTTGATCCTAGGCTCTACTAGTGGTCTTCTCCTCCTTATATAATTTCTACCTCGAAAATCAAGTACCACAAGTCTATGTTGGGTTGTTGTACTCTCACCCGGAATCACCTTATAATTGGTGTAGCACTGTCTCAAAGCATTCCTTACTAAAAAGAAGTCAATTTGACTCGTATTATCTCCACTCCTATAGGTTACTAGGTGAGAGTCTCTTTTCTCAAACCAAGTGTTCATTATACCCAAGTCATATGCCAATGCAAAATCCAAAATAGCATTTCTCGCTTCATTCCGCTCCCCATACCCAAAACCACCATGAATGCTTTCAAATCCATCACGACTCGAGCCTACATGTCCGTTGAGATCCCCGCCAATGATCAGTTTCTCACTTCTAGGGACACGTTGCACCACTTCTTCTAAATCCTCCCAAAATTCTTGTCTAGTTGAAGCATCTAGTCCTGCTTGTGGTGCATAGGCACTCACAATAGTTACAACTTCATCCCCTGTCACAAGCTTAATACTCATAATTCGATCACTCTTTTGGGACACATCCACTACATCATCAATATATTCTCGATCAATAAGGATACCTACCCCATTCCTACCCCTAGTTTTCCCGAATACCAAAGCTTATAACCCCATGGAGCTATTTCTCTTGCCTTGTTTCCAACCCACTTAGTCTCTTGCAAACATAATATGTTAATTCTCCTCCTTCTCATAACCTCTACTACTTCGACTAATCTCCCTGTCAAAGAGCCAATGTTCCAAGTCCCAAAACGCATCCTACTACCCTTACCCTTACCACTGCCCTTACCATGAAACTTTGGATAGTTAACACCACCCTCGGGTGGCGCGCCGCTTCCGGGCGACGGCCTAGCAACCCTTGCATATTTTCCACTACACCCGGGCCTAGGAAGTGTAGCGCACCCTTGCATATTTGACACCACCCCCAGGTGTAGGGGTGGCGGGCAGCTTCTGGGCGACGACCTAGCAACCCTCACATATTTTTCACTACACCCGGGCTTAAAAGGTGTAGCGCGTCGCTGAGAAAGGGACGCCCCCACGATATTCCATTGTCGATTCATGTCATGATATGTGGCTTAGTTTTATGCTGGCCGCCACCAACCTACCGCACCCTCCTCCTTTATCCGGGCTTGGGATCGGCAGTGAATGCCGCATACGCGACACTTACAAGTGAATGCCGCATACGTGACACTCATAGCTCGCCATCATATCATCAAAAATAAAATCCTCAAAACCGAGCCACCAAAACCACTCGGAATCATCCAAGACGCACCGCCCTCACCCTCCTTCCTCCACAACCACCCAAGTCCCCCTCTTTCCCCCTCACATCACTCTCTTCCTCACTACTCCACAACCACAACCACCCCAAGCTCCAAACTCTTTCTCTCTCTTGGAATCTCGCCGCGGACGCCGCCCAGCCAAACCCACACCGCTATCAATGGCCCGAGTCGACTTCACAACCACGAGCCACAAGCCCACAAGATTTAACCACCTCGGTCTCTGTCATTGCGCAAACGTGGCAGCATAGAAAGTCAACAACAGCAGCCTCGCACTCGAATTTAATTATTCAGGTATATTCCTTTTAAAATTTAATTATTTAGGTAAATTCAATTATTTGGTAGATCCTAAACTGAATTCCTAGACCCTAAGTTGGTTTTCTGATGAAGTATGGAGCGGGAGGAGCAATTTTAATTTTAATTTTTTGATAGAATTTTAGCCTCATCATCGTTGGTTAATTAGGGCATTGGTTGGTGGTGGTGGTGGTCCTGGCTGCATTGGTGGTGAGAGATGAGAAAGAAGAAGAAGATGAAGATGATGATGATAGGCGTAACAGAGGTGAAGACAAAGAAGAACAAGCAGCAGTTTTGACTTTTGGGTTAATTTTATATATATATATATATATATATATATATATATATATATAATAGTTAATTAACTTTTAAAATATTTAATTAGTTTAATTTTTTTAATTAGGGGTTAATTTTAGGGTTAACAGAAAAAATGGTTAGTTAGGGATTTTGTTAACGGCGTTAATGGCCGTTAGTGAATAGGTGTGTTTGGTGCATTTTTACGAATCTCGAGGGTATTTGGTGTATTTTGAAAAAGTTGAGGGTATTTGGTGCATTTTGTCAAACCTTAGGGGCATTTCATGAAAAAATCGTGAATAATAATATTTCAAGAGTTTTTTCAAATCACAGTTACACTACACAATTTGTCTATCCTTCGTATTTGTATCATTGCAATACATTAAAATATAAAATCCCTATGCTAAGTCTGGCAATGGTGGTGACAATATTCAAGTGTTATACAATTCAAAATGTGAGGGTACTCCACATTCAAATGTAGCCCTGATCAGATACCAGAAACCTTGCCACCAAAACCACATTTAGCCCCAAACTTTCATAATTCTGGGTCAAGACTAAAGAACATCATGTATGTAAGATGCAAATTGATCTACATCACATTGACAAAGTAGAATATACGCTGCACCCTAGTAACAATATCAAACCATTACCCTCGAGCTTGTGATCAACATCTCACTTACTTCAAGGAAGGGTGTAAATGTACAGTCATATCCGTCCAATTACAAAACACAAAAGCTAAGTGTTTGTTTGGTTGACATAAAAAATAGAAATATAGGGGGGGCGGGGGGGGGGGGGGGGGGGTTTGGAAAAAACATGAGATGTTGGTTTTCTATGAGGTTTTGCTTCCTATGTTCAACAAAACAACGTTTCACACGTCCTAAAAAATGACACTACATAGGGGAACAGTGTTTCTATGAAATATTTCTTCTTATGTTCAAACCAAATGACCACTGAACTAAAAGAAAGTCTTATGAGGCGTTTGAAAAACTTGACCATATATCCTTTCAAATTTGATGGAAAGGAATCAAAGGATAGACATGGCTTCTACTTATTAATGGCTAGTTGTTGCACGCAGGGAAGGGGAAAGGGGTCACCATGAAACTCTATCTTGACCATGTTTTTAACGTCAAACTATAACCATTTCTCTTTTTACACTATGGTTTTATCACAATTAAAGGCCTCACAGAAAGCGCAAAGGTTAGCTGTTTATTGATTTAGTAGTATCACTCGCGGCCTATATGTTGTGCTTACCTTTGAGCTTTGTATGAGCCCTGAAAACATGGACATATGGGTATGGTTTGGCGCTGAAAACTTAATCAAGATAAGTTAATCGGTGGCTTATCTAGATAATGGAGGAGGGGAAATGCAATCAATGACCCAAGTAAACAAGTACCTTTTGCCTCATCACAAAGCTGTGATTTCATCGGAAGGTGTAATCATTTCATATGTGTTAATCAATTTCATATGTGTTATCTGGAATGACAATTCTACCAATTTAAGAGCAGCTGGTACAATCAAACAAACCATTCAAAATAAAATGAAAAAAGTTATGATCAACTAGTTCTGAAATGTAAACAAAATTAGGTAAAATTTGAAAGCAAAGGAAATTTTGAGGATACCAAACAATCCAACCAAGTATAAATAGTAGAACAATACTGGAGGCGAAAATGATAAAGGTCGCAACATGCGACCTTTAAGCCGTGTCACAATGATGACATGGCATGTTTATGTGTCATGATTTAAACTGAAAACTAAAATATTTAATTTATATATTCTATTTTAAATGTTTCAAAAAAGCTAGGAAAATCTTAATATTCTAATTTATTTCCTTATTTATACCGACTACCTTATTTACATATTTTCATAGTAAAAATATTGCATTGATAGTAAAAATATTATGATGACTCTTAGCCTACGTGTCGCCCATATGTACCAATTAAACCGCGACACGTAAGATTGCGACAACAAAATGTTGTCGCAACTTGCGACCTTTATCATCATCCTACTGGAGGATACCAAACAATCCAACCAAGTATACATAGTACAATCAATAATGAAATTTCGAAGTCGAGGGGAAGAAACAAAGGAAAAGGGGGAAAAGGGAGAAACCTGGTGAAGCGCTTGGAGATCAAGGGCTGAGAACCATACTGGAGGGTGAGCAAGGCGGAGTACAGCCATATTTTCTTCTCTGAACTTTCTCTTTCTTCTCTTGCAGTTGCAGTTGCAGTTTTGGGGGAATTCTCTTTGGTTGATTCCATCTGAAGGTGACCCTCGGCACGCCCAGGGGATTGATGCTATTGGGGGCCGATCTACGGTTTATTGTTTCTTGGCTTCGGGTGATATTAGAATGCAGTGAATGCAGTGATATTTCGGACTTCGGAGCACGGGTAAAAAAGATGAACTATCAAATCCATCTGACTTTGTGTAAGTGGTACTCCCTCCGTATTTTTTTTAAGAGGTACACTTGCCTTTTCCGGTCGTATTTTTTTAAGAGATATACTTGCCATTTTTGATAACTTATCAACCCCACCATCTAATTAAATAATATATCTACTACATTTTATGACCCATCATCCAATTAAAAAATAATTTTACAACTACACCCACCCCACCCCCACCTCCACTTGTTTAAAAGGACATGGTCCCCAATGTACTTATTTATTAAAATATCTACCCCAACCCCACTTCTTTTATTCTTCTCAAAACCCGTGCCCAACCAAGTGTATCTCTTAAAAAAATACGGAGGGAGTATAATAGTTTTCCATTTAATTTTCCGTCTTGAAATATCAATGTATGCAATACAAATTAGTACTTCCTCTGTTCTTTTTTAAATTACACAATTATTTAGGCACGTTTGCCAATGCACGATTTCAATCATTAATATCTCTAAGAGCACACACAACCTTAACAGGTAGCTTGGGTCAAGTGATAATTGACAGGACAAAATAACTACAATGTTGATAGTGTATAAGGTTCAAAATTTTATTAACTTGACCCAGGTCGTATATGTGACCCAAGGTCAAGTTCACTAAAATAGAATGTGGGGCCGACTGAAGCGCAACTTGCATTTGTTACTTGTTCGCATATGGAGTATTAGGCTAGTATTTGTTAAAATAATTTTATGCTGCATGCATATTTATGTTTTTTTTTGGCTCCCCATGTGGTGCCCGCCTGCCACGCATGCAATTCATCTTATTTTTTTTTTTTTGCATGATAAGTTTATATATGTATGTTTAAGATTATACCCAAATTTTTTATTTATATGTAATGTTAATTTAAATTCATATTTATTTGTCTGTTAAAAATAATAATTGTGTTTGAAGATGAATTTGAAGGGGAGGGTATGTAAAAGTAAAAAAAGTAGGTAAGAAAAATTAATGACCTTGAGTCAAGATTGTAGAAGAAAAATGAGAGATTTAATTAAGTGGTATGTCAAGTTAGTGGAAGATAAGGTGGAAGAAGGAGAAGGATAAGAAATAAATTATTTTTCATTTGACCGAAGGTCAAGGATGCACATGGTCTAATTGTGGATCGGAAAAAATTATAAAAAGTTGATATTAAATAATATTTAATGATACGAATCTAATAAGACCTCACACGACTATGTTTTTTCTTATGTATAAACCACAAAAGGAAGTCAAAGATGTTTGTGTGAATAGTGTCTAAAATTCCATTGTGTCATATAAATAAGAACAAAGAAAGTATTAAACAAGAATAGTTGGATGAAATAAAATAATAAAGCAAGTAGAGTTGGAGTAATTATTTTTATCAAGTAAAATAGGCGGGGACCATTAAATTTTGGAGGGGTGCGGGGTGAGGGTTTCCTCCTAATAAAATACACAGGGAGTTTGTTTTTTTTGTGTTACCACCCGGTTCACCCTTGGGGCGAATCCGGATTCGGGGTGAGTTTTGGGTGGATAAGTTTTAATCCCCTCACAATTGTTGTTGTGGGGAATCGAACACGCGATCCTCCCTACCAAGTTCAGCCTCAATCACCACTAAACCAACAGAAAATTGGTAATACAAATTAATTATTTGATGGAGATTTAGACGGGGTTGAGAAAAATGTCAATTTTCTAACTATAGTAAGAGGAATCAAATGGAAATCATTTTCACTTCTACATTAAACAATATATAGACCTTATATTGTACGTCACTCTTAAGCGTAGTTTTATTGCTACAAAAAACATCTCCATTATACAATGATGAGTGACATGTGTCACTCCTAAGGGGGCGTTTGGTTGGGGGTAATAATCAAAAGGGATGGGAATGAGAGGATATCATTCCCTTTGTTGTTGTTTGTTATGCCTATTTCTTCATTCTCTTTACCCTTTTTCATCATTGACTTTACCCCAAAACCTTTTACACTCATCCCCCCCTACACTTTCCCATTCCTTCCCCCCCCCCCCCCCTTCACTTTCCCACCCCTATCTCCCTCCTATAACCCTAGATATTCAACCCACAACCAGACCACTACGTCGCCGCCGCCGACCGTTCAACGTCGCAAAAATCTTCCACCACCGCTTCGGCTTCCTGCTCCGGAAGCTCCACTACCTCCGTCGCCGCTCGAGCTTCACCATTAATGGCTTCACCATCGCCGCTCAAGCTTCATCATTAATGGTGACTTCGAACTTCACCAACGCAACCTCTAAAGCATGGCTTTAAATAGTCAAATGCGACCATAAAAACTCTAGATCTGGTGTTTTCATGGTCGAATTAGACCATTAAAACCTCAAATTTTCCCATTAAAATGTGAGAAAAGGAAGGGGAAGGCGGTGGCGACGAGGGAGAAGAGGCGGCGGAAGCGAGGGAGAAGAGGCGGTGTCGGTGTCGGTGCCTCCGATTTCTTTGGTTTTCTTCTCTGCTTTCTTCTCCGGCTATGGGGTTTTCTCCTCTGCTTTCTTCTCCATTCTCTTTGTACCCCTAAACAATATTCTAAATCAAAGGGATTCATTTCCATTTTCTTTCTTTCCCTTTGTTGATTCCATTCCCTTTACCCTCTGCGAACCAAACGCCCCTTTGAGGGGGTCGAAAAAGCACGAGGCTAATGCGTGACCTCGTCCCTCGTGGGCGTGACGTCGTCAGATCAAGTGTAGTTGGATTTCCTGTGAGTTTACACCCAATCGACTAGTACTATAGGAGTCGTCATTCAGTTTTTAACGACAATGAGAAAAACTGACAAAACCCGGTTATCGTGACATAAAGGGAGTGCAATTATGTTCGACCACGACGGCCATAGGTTCCCTTGTGATCCCTGCTGTGGGGATCGCTCAACGTACTCCCGCAGGGCAGAGATTGAGAGTTCGGGGGACTGTAGCTACCGAGAGGAGTGCTCATCGATAATACTCCAGAGGCAGGTTATCCTTACTAGCTCAGCATAAATAATTGAAGGGACATGCGTTAAACTATTAAACTATTCTGAATTGATTTTAGCAATATGCAACACATAACACTAAATCGATCGTGATTATCTTATTTAGATTGATTTAAGTTACCTAGCATGATAATTCAATTGTCCAAGGTATTATCTTATTAGGCGTGATAGATCAATCAAATTAATAGTTCGACAATTTTATAAAAGGGTGATGAAAGCGATTAAATCATATGAGGGACACATTACAACGCACCCTTGAGAGGTGCGTTGTGGTTCTCAGAAAACTAACCACTTGGCTTTGCTATTTCTCCTTTTATTTAACGAATCTCGGGTTTCTAAGCAATGTTCCAGTATTTAGGCTTAATTCATCAAGCTACAAGGGGCAGGATGCGTTCTGTTCGACTTTTGGGTCGATTGCGACAGAACGCTGGATCAATTTCGCAGCGTGAGGCTTAGGCTTAAGGCTAGAGTCAATACTCAGGTTATGCAATTGTGTGTTCTTTTTCACGTCGGTTTTGAGGCTGTATTTATAGGAAAAGAGTGTGTGGAAAGATAGATTTTAAGATACGGATCCAAAAAGAATCCAGAAATAAAACGGCCCCAGGCATTTTCAGCGCCCAGGGCTGGGCGCCGAAGATTTCGGCGCCTAGATCCAGGCGTTGAAAATGGGATCTGGGCCGAGTCCTTTGTCAGATTTGGACTCTTAGAACACGGAGCTTTTGAGATTTATCCGAGTCTTTTAGTGCGTATTAACTTTATGACGGAATGCGTCTGGGCCCGTTACGAACTCTAGGTTCGTTAGGAATTTAATTAATACGTAACTCTTATTTTCGAATTATACCAGGAATGCAAATTCTATCTCTTTTAGGATTTATGTTGGAGTGCAACACCTAATTCTGACAGGTTTCTATCTTTTATGACTTTGCCACTTTTAACAACTACCTTTTACGGTAGTTACTATTCTTAGCAGGTTTCTATAAATAGCAGTTTTGGTTGAAATGAAAGGGTGATTGAGATCCGTTATGTTATAGGAGATGCGTTTCCAAGTGGAGATTTATGTTCTCATCATCGACCTTTCCTTTCGGGAATGGGGACAAAAGTAGGTGTCTACAGTTAGCCCCCACTTTGACTGAGTCTCGAGATGAGACGATGGTCAAAGTACTAGACGGAGTGCGTCTTACAAGCCATGGTGTATGTGATCTGTTTTGCGAGGGTCTCACGAGCCCCCCAGTGATAACATTTGACTTAAGGGTCATCACTTGAAGTGTTAACACATTCCTCACGCGTCATTGGAATTTGTTAACTGATAGTATAGAAACTCCCTCACTTTGTCATTGGAAGTGTCTAAAGATGTTTTCGAAATCAAAGCTATAAAGTGTAACTAGGCCTGGCCAAGCCCAATCACGAGGTAAAATGTTTTAAAGATTCTCATTTTCAGGGTTAGCTAAACGAGAAAACCCCCTTGTTTTTATAGGACGTAAAACGAAGGAAAATCCAGCACATCGTTCTTTTTTGGAAAAACGGAAAACCAATCCTTTGATTTTTGGAAAAGGGAAACCATACTTTGATTTTTGGAAAAGGGAAACCATCCTTTGATTTTTGGAAAAGGGACACCATCCTTTGATTTTTGGAAAAGGGAAACCATCCTTTGATTTTTGGAAAAGGGAAACCATCCTTTGATTTTTGGAAAAGGGAAACCAGGAAAAGTTATCGCTGCAGCGACTAAGGACCTGCGCGGTTAGTGGCGCAGACCCCGCCCGCTGAAGGTGGGCGAGCCTGTCCGCTGAGGGTGGACGCCCCGTCCGATAGAAGTGGACGAATCTGTTTTGATGTTTTGAAAATAAGGACCTACGCGGTTTGTGACGTAGACCCCGCCGGCTGAAGATGGCGAGCCTGTTTTTGTTTTTGAAGAATTTATTTTCTTTTCATTTTCGAAAACTGAGGACCTGCGCGGTTAGTGACGCAGACCCCGCCGGCTGAAGATGGCGAGCCTGTTTTTGTTTTTGAAGAATTTATTTTCTTTTCATTTTCGAAAACTAAGGACATGCGCGGTTAGTGACGCAGACCCCGCCCGCTGAAGGTGGGCGAGCCCTGTCCGCTAAGGGTGGACGCCCCGCCCGCTGGAGGTGAGCGAACCTGAATTCGTCTTTTCGATTTGGGACTCGCGTGGTACGTGCCGCGATCTTGCCCGATTGAGGTGGGCAAGTCCCTATTTCAATTGTTCTTGAGATTTCTTTTGAGAATTTTTTTTTATTCATTCCTGTAAGAGCGAATTCTTTCGAGGGATGCTCGGATTTAGTTGCAACCTGAATGTGGGTTAACAACGTGCTTAGACGGACCATTGTCTTGGGGTCATCATCTTTCATGGTTTTGAGCTAGTCTTTATGGCTCAATTTTGCCACTACCTGGGTCCTTGATTAGGGGACTATGTATAAGTATCAACGACGACCTTTGTCTTGAGGTAGTAATCCGGTTTTATCTTTTGAGATTATCCAAACACGGGACTTCGTACAGCGTAGTCTGGGAATATTGTTTTAACTTCGCATACTCTCTTTTGAAATATATATTTTCTTTCGAGCCCCCAAGCACTCGTGCTTGACGGTCATTTCTTGTCAAAGAGGTTCCTTGGGGATACGCGTTTTGTAATGTCCTTGATCGTGTTTGGGATCGGGCTCGTAAGTGCGAGCGATCTTTGTAGTGGTGTGCTACTCTTAACAAAGCCGTGAGGTGCGACTTTCAGTAAAGAAATCGGCAATTTTCGAGTCGAATGGATACGGCAGGACCCTATAGAGGCCAGGGCTCCTTTTGGGGCCTGGGCTCATTTTCGGCGCCCAGGCCTGGGCGTTAGAAATAATTTCACGCCCAAGTGGGGCGTTGAAAATATTGTTTGGGCTGGTCTTTTGATGACACAGTTGGCCTCTTGTTCGTTCGTTTATTTCACTTGGAAATTCTACGTATTCTCTTCTCTTTTGTTTTTCTTTATTTTTTGGAACGTAGAATTTTATTAGAGATCACGATGAGTTGAGTGATCGTGATGATTTCTCGAGAAGCCGTAGCCGATTGGTGGACTACGGTGTTTGTCGCTTTGGGGCGATTATTTAAAGGAACTGTCGCTCTTAAGGCGTACAGTTATTGCAGTAGTTGGGCGAGTCTATATGGCCCGAGGAACATACCTTGAGGCGTAAGACTTTGATCGCGTATATATTTTTTTTATTTTGCTACGGTCATTTCGTAGCTTGGAGCCCCCAAGTATGCATGTTGGGATGCTTCCTTTTGGCATACGATATTTGTAGGTTCTTTCGAGAAAGATGCCTTGGGGTCCCGCTCGTGTAGGTGCGAGCTATCCCTTCCGTGGTAGGTAATATTTTGCTACCTTTAATCCTTGATGTAGAAGTCGTGTGGGTTGCATTTTGAATTTGGGTGATAAGTAGTCTTTGCCTCATACCCTTGGTCGTGCCCGTATTAGTGCAATATGCCTTACTCCTTTTTTTTTTAGACTTGTACCGTGGGATGGTTGAACTTATGGTGCGATGTAGGCTTGTGTGGCCTAACAGCGTGTCTTAGAACATTCCTCCAGGTGTTGGGATATCATTATTATTTTTTGCATTGGAGTACTTCATCACGCCTCGTTCAGGTGCTCGAACAAGTGTAGCACCTTCTGCGTGGGTGTGCACGGCTTATTACTATGTTCGATGCGAGGATTCATAGATGTTTTTTTTTTATCCTTGATTTTTCTTTCGCTTTTGCTTTGGAACGACGTAGACTGTGTAACGGGCGCTTGTAGGGCGAGCGTTATGTGCAGTAGTTTGATCAGAGTTTTGGTGACTCGCGATTTTTAGTTACCCTTGTTAGTGGGGTGACTTTATATATTCTAAGTAGCGCTTAGAATTTGGGAGGGGTTGTAGCCATTCTAAGGTTCGTTTTACACGATCAAACCTTAGGATTGTGCCCCTATAACGTGTGTATAGCATTAGCGTCGAGAATTTGCGATAAGATCGTCATTTCGAGCATTTTTAGAGTGTTTTTCTCAAGCCCCCAATTGTAGCTACGGGATTGGCTTGGTGCTATAATGCTTGGCATACGTTTTTATGCATTCATGGTGACATGGATCATGAATAGTTTGAACCAGACTCGTTTAGTGCGAGGTACGTTCGAGTAGTGATTTGCTACTTCTCTTGTAAATGTCGTATTGTGCGACATTGCCATGGTTAAGGTAGTCACATGTTGGGACAACATTCGAAGCGTATGCACCCCCCGAGTGGCGATGGGTATCCTTATTCCCAACTCCCAAGATGAAACATGCCAAGGGAGCCAAGATTCGTTATGCGGTTCTGTCCGTTCACATTAATATGCTGATTTTCAGGTCGTCCCAACTTGATAGGGAAATAAACGCGGGGTAGGATCGTTTCACCCTTCGGCTATTTTGATTACCTACGAGCACGAGTATTTCATTAACATCCCCAGTTGAGTCGCCACTGTGAGGGGGTCGAAAAAGCACGAGGCTAATGCGTGACCTCGTCCCTCGTGGGCGTGACATCGTCAGATCAAGTGTAGTTGGATTTCCTGTGAGTTTACACCCAATCGACTAGTACTATAGGAGTCGCCATTCAGTTTTTAACGACAATGAGAAAAACTGACAAAACCCGGTTATCGTGACATAAAGGGAGTGCAATTATGTTCGACCACGACGGCCATAGGTTCCCTTGTGATCCATGGTGTGGGGATCGCTGAACGTACACCCGCAGGGCAGAGATTGAGAGTTCGGGGGACTGTAGCTACCGAGAGGAGCGCTCATCGATAATACTCCAGAGGAAGGTTATCCTTACTAGCTCAGCATAAATAATTGAAGGGGCATGCGTTAAACTATTAAACTATTCTGAATTGATTTTAGCAATATGCAACCCATAACACTAAATCGATCGTGATTATCTTATTTAGATTGATTTAAGGTACCTAGCATGATAATTCAATTGTCCAAGGTATTATCTTATTAGGCGTGATAGATCAATCAAATTAATAGTTCGACAATTTTATAAAAGGGTGATGAAAGCGATTAAATCATATGAGGGACACATTACAACGCACCCTTGAGAGGTGCGTTGTGGTTCTCAGAAAACTAACCACTTGGCTTTGCTATTTCTCCTTTTATTTAACGAGTCTCGGGTTTCTAAGCAATATTCCAGTATTTAGGCTTAATTCATCAAGCTACAAGGGGCAGGATGCGTTCTGTTCGACTTTTGGGTCGATTGCGACAGAACGCTGGATCAATTTCGCAGCGTGAGGCTTAGGCTTAAGGCTAGAGTCAATACTCAGGTTATGCAATTGTGTGTTCTTTTTCACGTCGGTTTTGAGGCTGTATTTATAGGAAAAGAGTGTGTGGAAATATAGATTTTAAGATACGGATCCAAAAAGAATCCAGAAATAAAACGGCCCCGGGCATTTTCAGCGCCCAGGGCTGGGCGCCGAAGATTTCGGCGCCCCGATCCAGGCGTTGAAAATGGGATCTGGGCCGAGTCCTTTGTCAGATTTGGACTCTTAGAACACGAGGCTTTTGAGATTTATCCGAGTCTTTTAGTGCGTATTAACTTTATGACGGAATGTGTCTGGGCCCGTTACGAACTCTAGGTTCGTTAGGAATTTAATTAATACGTAACTCTTATTTTCGAATTATACCAGGAATGCAAATTCTATCTCTTTTAGGATTTATGTTGGAGTGCAACACACCTAATTCTGACAGGTTTCTATCTTTTATGACTTTGCCACTTTTAACAACTACCTTTTACGGTAGTTACTATTCTTAGCAGGTTTCTATAAATAGCAGTTTTGGCTGAAATGAAAGGGTGATTGAGATCCGTTATTTTATAGGAGATGCGTTGCCAAGTGGAGATTTATGTTCTCATCATCGAACCTTCCCTTTCGGGAATGGGGACAAAAGTAGGTGTCTACACCCCCTGAGAGCAATAACTTTGTGGGGGAAGTTTGTTTCATGGTTTGTTTACAGACCTTATTATTCCATGAGATTGCACTTTCCAAGTCAATTGATATCTTTTTCGGCAGAAATGGATTCGACTATTCCATTGGGAGTGTGCTAATGCTACAAATGTTCGGAGTATAGACGCGTGAATGTGAGGAGTTTGAAAAGACAATTTCAGGTTGTCAAAAGGTTTATAAAGTTGCTACATGTCATTGTGAGGTTATCTTCTAAAAAAAGTGGACAAGTGGTCGTGGTCCACTCATGTCAAGCAATTTTATATTTTTGTTTTAAAATGGATTGCATGATGTATATTGATAGTATGTTTCACATATAAAACACTATTTTTATAAGTACGCGATGCGTGCGAATGTAAATAGAAAATAAAATTCGGATACTACATGTCTACATGCATCTTATAACATAAAAAATATGTAAGGAAAAAATATTTCGCAAAGTTCTTCTAGAAAAAAGAAGACATTATATATGTAACAAATGTTGAAATAGTTTAACAATATAATACCAAATATATAAAATAAAACTAAAAAATAGTGTTTCAGTTGATTTGTTATATTGCCCACAACGTATTCTTTAACCGCATGCATTTCTAAGTTGACTCGAATTGAAACAACTAACCAACAATATAATGGCGCTCTGGATAAAATGGTAACACGCTAGAAAAAGTTTTGTATCCAAATTGAGAATATTTTTTCTATGACTCATTTGCATCAATTAGGCTTCAAAAATGTAAACAGTATACTCCCAATCGCATAGATCTCTTTTTGTGGAACTTTTAGTCGACCGACGACCTTTAGGTTGAGCTAAGGGTGGCAATGGATCGGAGGTGGATCAGGTGGAGCTTAATCCGCCTCCATCTGCCAAGTTATCATCCATCATCCAACCCATCCATCATCCGATTTACTCCCATCCACATCCGACCCATCCATCATACGCGAATGAATCAGGTGGATCGGGTGATTAACGAGTGTAATTAAAATTATTGTCAACTTTATTTATAATATTAATATAAAGTAATATGTGTTAATATAGTGAACAATGAAGTATAAATTTGATACATATACATTATAAAATAGCCTAAAATGCTAATAATAAAAAATTATGACGTAAGACATACAAGATTTTATTAATAATTAAGTAATTTTAGTAAAAAATAATAATAATTTTAACGGATGGATGGATGGATCGGATGATGGATCGGGTGACGGGTTGGATGAACCTCCACCCAAATCCGACCCAACCCATCACCCCGTCCAACCGCCACCCGTTTAACATCCGTGTTTTATCGGGTGTTCATCCATATATTCGGTTCGGGTGGTTCGGATATCTGCCGGACTCGATGAAATTGCCACCCCTAGGCTGATCACTGAGAAATGGTTCCTTCAATCTTGTATAATAAGGATGAATCATTTTCTCTAACTGGGATGCCCATTGTTTTTTTATCTTTCTTCCAGTTGATTTAAAATGTCCGCAAAATATGAGTGTAGTACTTTGTCTCTATCACGTCGGAACTGAAATACAAAAGTGTCCGAAGAATTGTCTTGAGGGAAATACTTTCCAACTCTAAAGGTCTTCCAAAAGGGGTGAATATCACAAAGACCAATACTCCTACTATCATCCTCTATTTTCATCATTTAATGAACGCATGGAAGACCGTGAGTATATCTCATATAGCACCCACACAAAATACGGTCTTTACGAACTTCATCAACCCTTTTATGTTCATTATCAAGTAAGCGTAATGTTTAGTGTGTAACTCGACCTTTTAACCAAATAAATTCTATAAAACTGTCACATGTGGATCCTTATTTTACGACCGTTGAAATGTAGCTTTGATTTCTGTTCCGGTGTTGAAGTGGTTGAAACAAGGGGCTTCGAATGAAGGCCCTTTCGTGTGTGTTGAAGATCTTGCTAGCTCGAATATGTGGTGTCCAAGTCAACCTGCACAATAAACAAGTTACTAGCCTCGGGGGTGTTTCCGAGGAAAGCCCCTTCGATGCCTAAGTAAGAACAATGCTCGGATTCTAGAGAGAGAAGTTCTCTAGAAGAGTAGTCTTAAGGCGTGAAATGGACGTACCTTGGTATGTGAGCCATGACGGCTTATTTATAGTGTTTGTACAATAAATCCCCTTAGGTCATTTATTGCAAGTGGGCCTTGGGCCTTGGTTGGCGGCTGACTAGCCTTTTGGATTATAGTGGGTTTGATGTTGTTGCTGTGAGCCCTTGGGCTTTGGACTTAATGGCCCAATTGGTATTCAATTGGGAGCCCAAACAACATGCCCCCCAGACCCGGCCCATTTAGAATTAAATGGGTGGGTTTCCAGCTATGAGGAGTCCAAAGGTTCTCTCTTTTTTCGAAGGGGAGATGATGCGAGTTCGTGGATGAGTGACAAGTGTGGAGAGCGGAAGTTGGGCGGTTTTTAGGACGTGGCCTATAAATACCGCATCTTTTTCTTCATTTCAAACTTTATTCACTCAAACGTTTTCCGTATCTTCAGAATTCCGGCGATTTCTTTGGGTGTTTTCTTCAGATCTTTGCATATTCATCGTGAATTTGCTTCGGGACTTTACTTTGTTCGCTTCATCGGCGTTTTCCGCTTCCGGGAAGGTAATTTGTTTTCCGTTTTTGCTTCCTTCTTTTTCTACTCCTTTCTGTGTATCTTCGGCATTCTTTGTTTTGCCATGGCTGGGGGAAGATGGAAGAAGAAATCCGATGTGGTGTCCTCCTCTAGTGATGAAGAGGATAGGGTTGCTCCCGGGGTTGGTGTTGGAGAGGGCTCGGGGAACGAGGCTCGTGCTGAGTCGAGCCAAGGGGCTGGCGTGACGGGTCGTTTTCCTATTCGCTCGCTCTTTCCGAGGCGGTGGGAGGAGGCTGATCCTTTGGGGAGGCTTGCTAGCCTCTACGAGGACAAGTCCGAGATTGCCGGCCTGGACGGAGTGGCAGTTGATGGGAAGTGGCTAGTGGATGCCAAGAAAGGGAGATATCACCGGCTTGCCGAGGATCTATATGGCATTCAACATGCCTTGGGCTATTGGTGCGAGCTCCCGAAGCAGAAAAATGCGAGGGTGACTCGTACTCCTCCGGAGTACGTTCCTGTGTATCTCCACCACTTCGACTACGGGCTTCGGTTTCCTTTGGATCCGTTCATCGCCCGTGTACTGGAGGAGTACAACGTCTCATTGTGTCAGTTGACCCCGAAGTCTATGCGCCATATTGTCGGGTATCTCTGGATGTGCGATTACCTCGGCTATAAGTCGTCGGTCGAGGTTTTCAAAGAGATGCATGAGCTCGTGCGGAACGCGAATGCCGAGGCTGGTTGGTGGGCCATCAACAATAAGAACAAACGAAAAGGTGAGGTTCTTTATATGACCGCTTTTCCGTATGTATCCTCGGTCCATGGGTGGAAAGAACGATGGTTGTTGGTCCGTGTTCCCGTTGATCCGAGGCATCCTCATTATTTCTCGCCGCCGAAGTGGTTCGTGAAGCCGGACCCCTCGATGTCGCGGGTTGGCCCTGTTGACCGAGAGAATCCTGATCACGCAATGCAGCTAGAGTGTTTTAAAGCCAAGACGGCTCGGGAGCTGATGTACTGGCTCCCGAACCTGCACTATATCACACGGGAGGTCATCCTCGCTGCTGCTGGTTTCAGTAGGATATATGACAGGGGTGAGGCTTTCTTTGCTGAGATCGTGTTTCAGTTGGGGTGTTGGCCTCCCCTTTCTTTACCCCTTTGAGTCTCATCTTTTCTATCTCCTCTTTTTTGTGTAGATCAAGGCGAGAAAGCTGTTGACCCCGCGGTGCTCGGCTACCAGCTCAACGGCGAAGGGGTTCTCGTTCGTTGCCCTCCCTACGATTTCAAAGCGCAGAATCCTCGGCAGCCGAAGCTCGAGGATCACAAGTTCTCGGATCACGCTCTTGCGCATCTGGAAGACGTTCGAGCCGACCCTTGGGATTCTCAGAACCTTGGAGAGGTTGTTCCGAGGCGGACAGTGCTTCCTGAATTGGTAACTACCTCTGATCCGGTAACGCTGATTAGTTCGTTCATTTTGTTTAGACTTCGACTCTGTGGATTCTTGTGGTCTCGATTTTGACCTTGTCTTCGGTGTCTGTTTTTCTTAGGGACCAGAGGTAACAGCCGTTGCGCCTGTCATTTCCTCTGCTTCGTCTCCTCCATCTTTCGCCGCTCCCGAGGTAAGCGATCTTACATTCGTACTCTGTTTATCTTCTTCGGTGTTTTGGTCGTTTCTCATCCGCCTTCTCTTTTTGTAGGAGTCGACGAAGCCAAAGAAGAGAAAAGCTTCGGAGAAAGAGAATTCTCCTAAGAAGCATAGGAAGGAGAGGCCTCCTTCGAAGTTGAAGAAGAAAGCTTCTTCTTCGTCGAAGGTAACCCCTAGTCCCGAAGTTCTCGAGTTTTTGAGCCGTCGCCCTTATCTGACTGAGGAAAGAATTCGACAGGTTGTTGCTGCGGATCCCAGTCTAGCTGAGGCGGGTGAACGCTATCTTGCTCGGCAGAAGGAGGAGATGGGTCCGCCGCCGAGCCTCAGGAGTAAGCTTCCGCTTCCTGGCCAGAAGCTGAAAAGCGTGGCGATTCTGGTGCAGGACGAGCCTGTGAACCAGCCCATGGGCGAAGAGTTTACTACGCCTTCGCCTCTGAAGCCTGAGTTCACTCCGGTGGGGGGACTGTTACTGATGTCACTCCGATGGTGGAGAGGTTTGAGATGGATCCCCCTTTTGGCTCTATTGAGGCTGCTGGGTCCGAGGACGCTGCTGCGGCTGGGCAGGGGGATGATCTGCAAGATCCCCCGAAGGTGGTTGTCGACCTTACCTCTTCGGGTATTGAGGAAGGTGGTCCTTCGGCAGCCAAGGGCGCTGATTTCGTGGTTCCCGAAGGTGGGGAGCTCGGCCCTCAACGCGGACTGAAAAGGAAGTTCCACGAGACTTTGGGCTCCACATCTACTTCGGTGTTGGAGCGTCTGACCTACCCTTCCTTCGACGTGCCGATCAGGAGGGTTCCTCGGAAGGTGAGGGACACCATGGCTCGGTTTTCTCGTGCTTCTGTTCTGGGTGAAGACCCCGAGGCACACCCCGAGTTCATGATTGGCCCTAGCGCCGCTAGGGAGAACATGCTTCGGGGCATCCCTGACTGGCATGTCCCTGGGCAGGAGGCGAACCACCCTACTCAAATGGCTCAGTTCCATTTGAACGAGGTAAGCATCATTTATTTCTTGTGATTTTTTTTTGCTTTTACTCTTTTTTTTGTATTCACTATTCTTTCTCTCATCCTCGTAGGCTCACTTCTGGTCTTCCTTCGCTGCAGAATGTCAGTATTTTGACGAAGTGAGGCTGGCCAGATTTGAGGAGCGCTATGATCATGATGTTCCTCTTCTGGATGAGAAGGCGAACACTCTCCTTGCCGAGCTTGAAGAAGCAAAGGGCTTGGTTGCCGAGTTTACTCGGGAACAGACGGGCACACTCGAGCTGCTCGGCAAGGGGATTCATGATCTGAAGTCGAAGATGGAGGCTGATGCTCGGGAGCATGAGGCCTTGAAGGCGGAGAAAGCTGAGGAGAAGGCTCGCTTTGATGCTGCACTGCAGAGCAAGGATGCTGTCATCCTGAACCTTCGCGAGAGCGCTCTGAAGTTTACAGCTGCTCTTGAACGGATCCCCGTGCTTGAGCACGAAGCTGATGAGCTTAAGGCCAAGGTTCGTCAGCTCGAAGCGGAGAAAGCCTTGCTGTACACCGCCGACCAGTGTCGAGACCAATACTGGGAGGGGATCCTTGGTGCTCGTCGGATGTTCGCCAAGCATATGCCTGACTTCAAGTGGACTGAGCATGTGCCTCAGTGGCTCGAGGCCGAGGATAACTTGGTGGAATGCCAGGCCGACAGAGACGATGCTGCCAAGGAGCGCGAAGAAGCTGCTAAGGCGCAGCAAGCTCGGAAGGTCGCCTCGGAGGGTGATACCACTGCCGGCGCCTCTTCGCGGTCTGCTCCTCAGGGACGCGTTGGTGATGTCCCTTAGGAATTCGGGCAGTCGTCTTCCTCAGAGTCGGTCGGTTCCAGTTGAGGGCCTCCGAACTTGCGCTTTATTTTCTCCCTTTTTGCCTCGGTGCTGCGTTGTACTTTAATAATTTATTTTTGCTTTCCTTTAGTACTTTGGTAGGCCGATGTTTTGTCTGTTGATGGCTGCCGAATTTAGCTTTTTCTTTTGGTCATTTTGTTTTCAATTTTTGAGGACTCCTCGGGCTGTGCCGAGCTTTAGTTGGTATGATTGTACTTGTCCCCCCAAATATTGAATGAAAAATGACTTTGTTGTTTCGTACATTACCGAAGTATCTGTTTTTTTTTTATTGCTAAGTTGTTTCCTCATTTGCGAGCTCTCCCAATCCGTAGGTTTTCTAAGACTCGTTTCGAGTCTTGCTTAGGTTCTGCGGGTGGATTCAGTAGCTTTGGACTTTAGTCTTTGATTTCCTTGGAGCTTCGCTTCCGAGCTCTTCAGATTCGAGGATCTGTTAGGAGGCTACTCTGAGCTTTTTAACACTTGTTGACGTGTTTAGAGTCTGCTTCTGAGCTCTTTAGATCCGTGGATCTACTGAGTCTGCTTTTGAGCTCTTTTAATGTTTGTAGACATGTCTAGAGTCTGCTTCTGAGCTCTTCAGATCCGTGGATCTGTTGAGTCTGCTTTTGAGCTCTTTAATGTTTGTAGACATGTTTAGAGTCTGCTTCTGAGCTCTTCAGATCCGTGGATCTGTTGAGTCTGCTTTTGAGCTCTTTTAATGTTTGTAGACATGTTTAGAGTCTGCTTCTGAGCTCTTCAGATCCGTGGATCTGTTGAGGCTGCTTTTGAGCTCTTTTAATGTCTACTTCCGTTCTTCCGATTTCTTGTGGTTCGGAAACCTGGGCAAAAAATCGCAAGTCTGATTTAGTTATGAGTTTCGGGGATCCGTGGATCTGAGCCGAGCTCTTTATAACTGTTCGAGACTTTTTTGCGAACGGAATGTCCCTGGGTACCGCGAATCCGAGGATTCTGGACGGTACCTTGCGGGTTGTTTCGAATTAGCTATTTCTTGGGCCTTTTGACCCCAGGAAATGGCTACTTCGGGTTGATTTTAGCTTCGAATTGATCAGATCCGAAGTTGCATGTATTCGTAAAAACAAACATAGTGATAGGAAAATAAAAAAGACATAGGGATATGTTTAATGAAACACATGGTGCCAGTGGCTTTCCTCTTCTCATTAAACGACTTACTTGGAATACAAAAGGAGGGGTGAGATCATACAAAATATTTCTTGAGAACATCGGCATTCCAATGGTTCTTCAAGATGGTTCCATCTAACTGTTTAAGCATAAAGGTGTCAGTCCTCTTTTCAGAGTGGATGATGTATGGTCCTTTCCATGTTGCCGAGAGTTTCCCGTGGATCTTTCCCTTCTGAACTGCAGCAGCATTTCTGAGCACTAGATCGCCGACCTTTAGAGGTCTGGCATTGACTCTTCGGTTGTAGTGCTTGCTGACTCTTTGCTGATAGGCTGCGTTGAGAGTTCTGGCTTCGTCCCGAGCCTCATCTAGTAGATCCAAGGATTCGGATAGAAGTTGATTGTTGCTTTGCCCATGGATTCCATCATACTTGTTGTATGCTTGGACCCTTAGGCTTTCTGTTCCGATCTCTACAGGGATGACAGCTTCGGAACCGTAAACCAAGTGGAAGGGTGTTTGTCCTGTGGCTTCTTTCTCGGTGGTCCGAAGGGACCAGAGTGTCCCAGGGAGCTCCTCTAGCCATTTGCTTTTTTCGTTCTCAACCCTTTTCTTGAGTGCGTTGAGGATGAGTTTGTTTGCGGCTTCGGCTTGGCCATTGCTCTGAGGATGGCATACTGCTGAGTAGGCGAGGTGAATACCGAACTGTTTACACCATCTTTGCAGTGGTGTGTTGTCGAATTGCTTCCCATGGTCAAAGACCATTAGCCTCGGTATTCCGAACCTTGTAATGATATTTTGCCAAATGAACTTGCGGACCTGCTGCTCCGTGATGGATGAGACTGCCTCGGCCTCAATCCACTTACTGAAGTAGTCAACCCCTACAATCAACCACTTCTTCTGATTCACAGCCGAAGGGAATGGACCAATGATATCCAAACCCCATTGTGCAAATGGTAAGGGGTAGAGTGTTGCTTGCACGGTTTGGGCTGGCTGGTGGATTGCAGGTGCGAACTTTTGGCATTTCTCACATTTCCTTGTCAGCGCCTTTGCTTCGGAGACCATGGTGGGCCACCAGAATCCGGCCCTTAGTGCCTTGTGGCCAGTACCCTGCCTCCGATGTGATTCCCACATATGCCGAGGTGGATTTCCCTGAGGATATAATCGGCGTCGGTTGGGCCTACACACTTCAGCAGTGGGGCTGAGAATGACTTCCTCATGAGCTCTCCGTTGGCGTCAATGATGAACCATTGGTTGAACCTTTTCAGCTTCCTTGCTTGCAGCTTGTCTTCGGGAAGTTCTCCCCTCACTTTGTACGCAATGACTGCGTCCATCCAGCTCGGCTCTGGACGCACATTGCTCACTGTGGGGGGTGGCATGTCAATGCTTCTTTCTTGGTGTACTTCCACATGGACTGACCTGTTTAGGTCGGTGAGCGTTGAGCTTGCAAGTTTGGATAGTGCATCTGCTTGTGCGTTCTGACCTCGGGGGATGAGTATGACTTCGAAGGATCTTAACTTTGACGTTAAGGATTTGATTTTTGCTAGGTAAGCTGTCATGCTTGGCCATTTGGTCTCATACTCCCCTCGGATCTGGTTGGCTACGAGCTGAGAATCAGTCTTGAGACAAACATGTTCGGCTTCCAGAGATAAGCACAGCTCTATTCCTGCGATTGCGGCCTCATATTCGGCCTCATTGTTGGTTGCTTTGAAACCGAACTTTAGGGCGTACTCTATGCTCTTTCCCACTGGGGGTATCAGTACTACTCCGGCTCCCGAGCCGTTCACAGTGGAAGATCCGTCAGTTTAGACCTCCCATGTCCTTTTGGTGTCATCTAGCATTTCCTGATATGAGCATTCGGCCAAGAAGTCTGCGAGCGTTTGCGCTTTAATGGCCGTCCTTGGTTGATACTTGATCCCGAACTCAGATAGCTCAAAAGTCCATGCAGCCAATCTTCCCGATCTCTCTATTTTGTCTAGCACTTTCTCCAATGGTTGGTCAGTTAACACCACTATTTGATGGGAATCGAAATAGGGTCTCAGTTTCCGAGCTGCTACCACCACCGCGTATGCTACTTTCTCAATGAGCGGGTACCGAGTTTCGGCGTCTGTCAAGGTTCGGCTGGTAAAATAGATTGGTTGTTGTTTCTTTTCCTCCTCTCGGAGGAGCACTGCGCTTACAGTTCTGGGGCTGATTGCGACGTACAATTACAGATTTTCCCCTTCTTTCGGCCTGGCTAGCGTCGGCAGTTGGGCTAAGTGAGCCCTGAGTTGCTGGAATGCGTCTCTTTGCTCTTGTTCCCATGTCAACTCGGGGTCCACTTTCCTCGGGACGCATTTCTTTTTGATGGGTTCTGCTTCTCCTCCTGGGAGGGTCTTAGGTTTGAGAGCTTTGAAGAAGGGTGCCCCTTTATCCGAAGCTTTCGATATGAATCTTGATAGTGCGGCTAACCTGCCTGTTAGCCTTTGCACGTCTCTCTTTGTCTTCGGCTCGGGTAAATCTAGCGCAGCCTGGACCTTGTCCGGGTTCGCGTCTATTCCCCTTTCGCTCACCATGAATCCGAGGAATTTCCCTGACTTTACCCCGAAGACACATTCCTTCGGGTTCAGTTTCATGTTGTATTTCCTCAGGTTGGCGAAGGTCTCAGCCAAGTCTTTGATGTGATCTTCTTCCTTCACGCTTTTTACTATGGAATCGTCCACATAAACCTCGACATTCCTTCCCTTTTGGTCGGCGAAGACGTGATCAACTAGTCTTTGGTAGGTGGCTCCGGCATTTTTCAATCCGAAGGGCATCATTCTGTAGTTGAACACTCCCGCGCTTGTGATGAAGGCGGTCTTCGCTCTATCGTCGGGGTGCATGAACACTTGGTGGTACCCTGAAAAGGCGTCCATGAAGCTCAGCAATGCATGGCCACTGGTTGAGTCCACTAGCTGATCTATCCTCGGGAGGGGATATTAGTCTTTTGGGCAGGCTCGGTTCAGATCAGTGAAATCGACGCACATGCGCCATGAGCCATTCGCTTTTTTGACCATGACTACATTGGCCAACCACTTGGGGTACATGCATGGCTCGATGAAGCCTGCCTCTTGTAGCTTTTTCACCTCTTTGGCGATAGATTTGTTTTTCTCCGAGGAGTAGTTCCTTTTCTTCTGTTTGATTGGACGAGCTTCGGGATTGACATCCAGCTTGTGACAGATCATCTTCGGATCTATCCCTGGCATGTCTTTGTGATCCCTCAGCAACTGGATCAACTCTATTCGAAGTCCCGAGCCTAGGCCTCTGCCTATTCGGATACTTCTGTCTGATTCATCCTCTAGGGGGATGTCTTCCATTTCTTGGTCTGGTTCGGGGGAAAGGGTCTCTGGTCGAGCATCAACCTCTGCAGGCTTTACCAGACTGCTCGGCTCTGCCTTTCTCCTCTTGGCATCTTTTTCTCCACCTGGGGGAGGGCTCTTCTCATCTTCGTCCTCAGGACTGTCTCCTAGCCTCGGCTTTCGGATGGCCGTGTGACAGGTTGACCTTGCCACCTCTTGGTCGCCTTTTATCCGCTCGGCGAAGCCTGCATCCGAGACGTACATCATCATCTGATGGTATGTGGATGGGACTGCTTGTATTTTGTGGATCATGGTTCGTCCCATGATGACGTTATACACTGAGTCGCAGTCCATCACCAGGAATTCTTCTCAGACGTTTCTCGCCGCCAGGCCTTGGCCGATTGTGATGGGTAGGGTGATCTTTCCTCAGGGAATAGTTGCGGATCCGTTGAATCCGATCAGTGGGTAGCTGACCTTGGTCAGTGACTCTTCTCCCTCTTCGAGGATGAGCTGCTCGAAACAGTTCCTGAAGATGATATTGACGGCGCTTCCTCCATCGACTAGTACTCTGTGGACATTGTGGTTATTGAGATCCATTTCGATCACCAACGGGTCATCATGTTTGTACTGGGTCCCGAGGCAGTCATCAGCAGTGAAGGTCATGTTCGGGGGGGTAGGCTGGTTTTCCCCGACATTGCTGAAGTTGACTCGGTGGGAGAGAGCTCTTAAGTGTTTCTTGCTGGCGTGGCCGGACCTCTGTCCTCCGAACACCACGAGAATTGGTTTCTTCTTTTGCCCCTCGGTTTCATGGACTCTTCTCTGGGCTTGCTCTTGTAGCTTTCCAGATGTTGCTTTCTCTTTTTCTTCCCTCTCCGTTCTACGGTCGAGCAAGTATTGCTTTAGGTAGCCTCGGCGGATGAGGTCCTCGATGTTGTCCTTTAGCGAGTTGCATTCCTCAGTGGTATGGCCGAAGTCATCGTGGAACTCACACCATTTGTTCTTGTTCCTACGGAGAGGGTTGGATCTGAGCTTGTCTAGTAGCTTCCACTTTTCATCATCTTTGTGGAGATTGAAAATTTCTCTTCGGGGTATGGCGAGTGGAGTGTAATTGGTGTATTTGGGTTGAAATTCACTCTTTTTCCCATCCTTCTTTGGGCTCGCCTCTCTCGCACCCACCTTCTCTTTCCCCTTTCTCGAGTTGCCCTCGGGCTTACTCTGATTTGCTTTGTTGTCTTTCGGATCCGAGGATCCTCTTAGCCTTGCTGCGGCCTTGTTGAACTCTTCTGTTCTGATGAACGCGTCTGCCATTTGGAGCACGTTCGCTATCTTGGAGGGGTTTTTCATTGTCAGTTTGTCTCGGAATTTTCCCTCCCGTAGCGCGTGCTTCAAAGCGAAGATTGCCACGTCTGGCTGCAGGTTCGGAATGTTGGTGGATTCCTTCATGAATCTGGCCATGAAGTCTTGCAGGCTCTCATCCCTTTCTTGCTGTATAGAAGTTAGCTCGGCAGTGGTTCGTTCTGGGCGATTGTTTCTCACGAACTGCACACAGAACCTTTTCTTCAGCTTATTCCAACTTTTGATCGATCCCTTCGGCAGCGATCTGAACCATTCTCCCGCAACTCCTGTCAACGTGGTTGGGAAGTATTTGCACCAATAGGCTTCGTAGTAGGGACTCAGAAACATCTGTTGTTCATAGGAGATGACGTGATCCCTCGGATCCGTAATCCCGCTGTATGTCAGGTGTGCTGGCAGCCTCACTTTGGGGATTGTCTCCATGACAATGTCATCCGAGAATGGGGACGATGCTGGAGTCATGATCCTCTTTCCTAGCCTCGCCCTGATACCTTCGCTCCTCGAGTTCCCTCTAAGGGATTGTTCGGGGGCGTGTAAGGGGCTAGGAGTTCGGTCGCTTCTCCTTCTCCTTCTCGACTGGCCACTGCCTTCGGGTTGTCTACTGGACCCGCAGGGACTACCCAGCCTATCATGAACCGAAGGTCGCAGTCTGCTATGGACCGAGCTTCGGATCCGAGTGCGATCACTTGCTCCGCTTTGGAGAGCTTGCGGTGTTGGAGACGGTGTTGCGAACCACTCTGGCTGCTGTGCAGCTCTCTGCTGCGTATCCCACGTGCTCTCTCTCCACCTTGTCATTAGGTGCGTTCCTGACATTGTGGAGAGATCTTGCTCGGGTCTCACATTGTCCTCGTCAGTCGAGGGCATATTCAGCAATACATGTCGCCTATCTCTCCTCGCTTCTCGCCGTGCTGCTGCCTGGGCTTGTTCTTTCTCGTTGAAGAGAAAGTTCTGCATGATGGTAATGGCCGCAGCGAGCTCTTCTCGAGAAGGGAGTGGTCTGCTGTCGTGGTGGTGGCCCTTGTTGGCTGCGATCTCGCCACCGAGTGCAGCTGTTCACCTCCATCGGATTCCGAATCCGTTTGGACAAGGACATCTCCCACCTGGTTGTCATTGTTGGGAATTTCCATTTTTTTCGTGAAAAGTGAAGTATTTTTCGGAGCTTTCAAGTGTTCTTCCCCACAGACGGCGCCAAATTGTTCCGGTGTTGAGGTGGTTGAAACAATGGGCTTCGAATGAAGGCCCTTTCGTGTGTGTTGAAGATCTTGCTAGCTCGAATATGTCGTGTCCAAGTCAACCTGCACAATAAACAAGTTACTAGCCTCGGGGGTGTTTCCGAGGAAAGCCCCTCTGATGCCTAAGTAAGAACAATGCTCGGGTTCTAGAGAGAGAAGTTCTCTAGAAGAGTAGTCTTAAGGCGTGAAATGGACGTACCTTGGTATGTGAGCCATGACGGCTTATTTATAGTGTTTGTACAATAAATCCCCTTAGGTCATTTATTGCAAGTGGGCCTTGGGCCTTGGTTGGCGGCTGACTAGCCTTTTGGACTATAGTGGGTTTGATGTTGTTGCTATGAGCCCTTGGGCTTTGGACTTAATGGCCCAATTGATATTCAATTGGGAGCCCAAACAATTTCAATCATATGTGATTCCAAAAAATAATAAATCTTAGGCCAAATGGTATCAAAACTTCATGTCGATGCCTTTAGCCACGCTTTCAATGCTGCATGTGCACTTTCAATCCTATATTACAAACCAAAATTTAACAAATATAAATTACGGAAATTTTCATTAATATTAATTACATTAATAAAATTATTGCAATAAAATAGTTACCTATTGGTCTTCGTGGTCCTCAAGAGTGTAAAACATTCATCGTATAAGCACTAACAAATCTATTTCTATGTTTCTCAATTCGATCCATGATGATCTCACGTAGTTCAGTGCTCACATTTTAGCAAATTCTTTAACCATTTCTATATCCCTTTTCCTATACATTTCGACCGTATCATCTTCCACTACTCTTTGCCACCTTTTTATAAAAGATTTCACAATAAGCTTATTTTTTGTGATTTTCAACACATAGTTTTCGATATTTTTATGAATATGTATTGTGCATAAAAGATTGAATGAAGTAGGAAACACAACAACGATATCATTCATTAGAGTCAATTCCCCATCAGTTACAATTGCAATTGACAACTTCTCTTGATCAAATAATTGTCTTACACATCGAAGAGCCCATTCATAACTCCCTTGTTGCTCGTCTATCAACCATGCAAATCCAATAGCCAAAAAAAATCCAGTAGGATGCACACCAACTATTTCTAAAAAAAGACATCCTATATTAGTTTATTTTATAAGTGCAATCAATTACTATGACATGAGGAAATAAACGCACAAATTCAATAGCACTTGGGTGTGCAAAAAATATGTCCCTTACCACGTATGTTCCAACTTCTTCCCGATGGTACTGCACATAATTATTATCAACAATGAGTTTCATAAGTTGTTGCATCACTAATCGACCTCTCATTGTTTCAGTTTTTAAGTTTGACGAGCATTGTAAATATGTTTTGCTGTAGTTAAGATTCAAGGATCCAAATTCTTCAAAATAGTCATAATCATGTTTGGCTTGACATGACTAGTTGACAGTTCTTTAACTATCAACTTTTCAATAATCGCACGACCTTCGTTGTAATTAGGGAGATCACGATTGTGCATACCATGACGAAAAACTACACTCCATCTGTAATACCTCGTATTTTTATAATATTTAAAGTATATTTTATTATATTTATAAAGAATTTTACGATTAATTCGCATTTAAATAATGTTTAAATGTATCTTATTTAAATGTATTTTAATTAATTAGAATATTTATTATTTTAATTAATTACGAAACGAATTTAATTCTTGATTCGGAAAATTTAATGGGTTACAAATGATTTTAAAGGCTTCGGGTTTTAAATGAAAAGTCCAATTCGTTTTATTAAACGAGCCCAATCAAAAGAATTTAATTCCAAACTCTTGGCTAGCCCAATCATTTAATTGCTATGCCCAATCCCATTTTCCTAAGCCTAGCCCATTAAAAATAAGGAGCCTATAAATAGGACTCCTCATCATTAAATGAGCCCCTAAAATTCATAAACCCTATTTTTGCTTTGCTTGCCCCTCACTCCAACTCCCTCTTCTCTCTCTCGTCCGCCCGCACGCACGCCCGCACAGCCTGGTGCTCGTGCCTTCGTGCTGCCGTGCCATCGCCCCTACTCCTCGAGTGCTGCGCGCCTTGTGCCGTGTGCTCGCCCATCTCCCACACACACACTCTCGCCCTCCCTTTCTCTCGCAGCCCGCCCAGCCAGCACGCTGTGGGAAATGATACTGTAAAATCCGAAAATGAGAATAAATGTGGACCGAATATTTGATGTGAATAAAACTGTGACGTGCTACAAAACACTGTCTTAGAAGTAAAATTCGCCCCGACTATATGGTGCAATCGTAATAGGCGTTGCCCCCCAAGATTTTACACAGCAACTCGTTTTAACGTGCACTCGAATAAAACGAATTAGGAACTCATAATATGCTCAGAAATAGATAGAGGGTAGAATAATTTTTCGGTGTGTCAATACTGAACTGCCCAACTGATTTCATAGGGAGTCCAAAACTGTAACCGAAATTCAGAGTTTTAATTAGTGAATAAAATCAGAATTAATTAGTGATTAAAATCATAATTGATTGGTGAATAAAATCAGATATTCAAAATCAAACTCGAAAATCTGAATTAAAACGGAAGCGGAAATCATGGAACCGTTTTCGTAATAAATGCGACCGTTACGGTTTTAATTTAAGAATGTCGAGTGAGCTACGTAACTGAACGGTCTCATAAGAACTGGACCGTCAGTTACGACTTGGCCCAAAAAGAAGGCCCCACCACACCGCGCACGTGCCACGAACACGAACCGGCCGGACGGACGGCGGCGGCGCGCGTGTGGGGATTCCCTTCCTAGCCCAAACCACTAGGGGAAGCACTTCAAGAAGTAAACAACACTTCCCTATATTTAAACAAGGAGAAAAGTTCATTTTCTTTCCATGTGGGACAAAACCCTTTCCTTTAAATACTCCACTTGAAAATGCCACTTTTCATTTCCACCAATGTGGGACTTTTTCATAATATGAAAAAACTCTTTCTTTGCATTGTTTCCAACACACGCATCGCTGCTGGTGCCGTGCTGCTGTGTTGTTGTTGCTTCGTGTGCACCGCACACCCCTACTCTCGTCTCTCTCTTGTGTGCCCTCGCGCCAGCCCCTGTCGCCAGCCTTCGCGCCCTCGCGCCAACCCCTGCGCGCAGCCCTGCTCGTCGCCCCTCACTCCCGCGCGCGCACACACACGGACGTGTGTGTGTGTGTGTGGTGTTCGTGTTCGTAATTCAATTCTTTTTCGCCCAATCATCCTAATTCGTGATTGTTCCGTGCTATAGGCCGGATTGGTATAATTCTCTTCTTCCTTACCTATTCTATTTCAATTCTGTATTTTAAATTATAATATTAATATTGTTTTGAGTAATTAAAATGCTGGGAACTGGTTATGAATACCGTGGTTTGAGGATTTGCGTGTTGTGATTCATTAGGCTTGTTTTAATTATTAAAGGACGAATTTTCAGATTTGTTTATTGAATAAAGAATTGATTTTTATGATGATAAATTAGTTTTATTGGGATTTTCAAGTTAGGGTTTTAACCTAGACCTAATGAGTCAATTGATTAGCATAATTAGGTGATGATTTTAATTATGATAATCAATTATATTTTCAGATTTGAATAAAGGCTTAAAGTGTTGATTTTTATTGATTTTAAAGACGAAAAAATTATGTTTTCGTACTAGGGATTGGTTTTGTAAATGGAGACGATTATATTATTGAAAAACGATTGAATTCTAAAGTTTAAATAAGGTTTTAGATTTTATAAAGTTTCTGGAAATTTAATGAATATGGAAATAATTTAAGTTTGATTATTTTGATGATATGAGGTGATTTCTAGTTGAGTGCTCGTTATTGCAAAGTGGCCCCTACGCTTAGGTATTCAAGGTACGTACAAGTTTAGGGCGACCACACCTTTTGTTAATGACATTACATGATTGTTGATGATGTGAATTATATTATGTGGATTCATATATGCTTTGGTGCACGATCATGTGGATTAATATTATTGGAATTATTGAATTGTTGGTTGAACAAGCATGTTGATATTATTATGAGTGTGGATTTCATTGTCAATCATGTTGTTCAATATTTATGCATGTATGGTTTGTTTCACATGCAAGGGATGAATTATTTAATTGCATGCTATTGTACGGGATGTCTAGCATACTTTGAGCCAATTGTTCGTACCTCGTTGTACTATTTATTTTACCACATATGAAGGGTTAGCTCATGTAAGCCACCGCACATGTAGGGTTCAGTTGGGAATATTTTGTATGAAATGAATTAGGATTTGTCGTACAAGGGCACAATGTTAATGTGCATGATGTGGAGTCTCACTTTGGTGAGGAGGAACATGGTAGTAATTTCACAAGAGTCTTGCTTGGTTGATCACAAGTCTTAAAGCATTAAAATAAGATTGTTTTGGTTGTTGTTTATTAATTGTATGAATGTACATTGTTGAGTCTTGAGTTCACCTTCAAATAAAATATTAATAAACGTAAAGTGCAACCGGAACAAGCTTCAAAACTCTTGGAACGTATATACCTTGAGTATGAACAATGGGGGGAGTCTTGCCGGAAAGCTCATACTCCTACTAATGATACAAGACGTTGTTTCATTTATAATATGCGCAGGAATTCCGTCGGTATGGCCCGACACTCGGTATGGCCCGATTTTATTATTTATTATTTGGTGTATGGTTGGCTCCCATCACCTTTTCCTTTATGGAATATTCTTTTGGCCCGTTCGAAGCTTATTCTAATTGAATTGTGAGTCAAGAGTCGAGTCTTGTATTCATGATTGATTGTTTATTATTATATGGCTTTTGCATGTTGATTAGTACTTAGTGAGTGATGCATGTTTTAGTTTCATTCACTCTATGCTTGTAAGTACTCAGCTTTTGCTGACTACGTGCTTCGTGTGTTTTGGTCATGGTCTTTGCCTTAATGACCCTATGATGATCTATCATTTGCACTTGCATTGATGGGGAGTAGAATAATATAGCAGGTTGGTAGATCGGAATCATGTGGCTTGGGATGATCGAGAGAGTTGCATGTTTTCGTACTTTGAAACTATTTAATAATACTTTAATTATGTTTGAAATATTTATGTTTTGGTTTTGGGCCATTATGGTTCCAAATTGTAGGAGGCCTCGATATTTAATTTATTATGTTTTTAAAAGTTAGTTGACATTAAATTCCGCTGCGTAATTCTGGTAATAGCCTTAACCGTTATCACGGTGGTGGTAATACTTTAGTAATTCCTTTATTTTAAGGGAAAATTTGGTAATATTAATCCAACCTTTGACCGATTTTCTTTTATTAAGCCCACCTACGACATATTTTTTAATAATCCCACCTTTATTACCCAACAACTTTTATTGGGCCCAACAGGTCATAAAACTGTTGTAAGCGGTATTATTTCTCTACATGGCAGTACTCTCTCTCGATATATTCAGTCATCATCATCAATTCATCACCATCTCGTTGACTTTTTCACCGATTACGCCACTTAAGCCCAATAAAAGTCGTCGGGTAGTAAAGGTGGGATTATTAAAAAATATGTCGTAGGTGGGATTAATAAAAGAAAATCGGCCAAAGGTTGGATTAATATTACCAAATTTTCCTATTTTAAGTTGGAAAATGATTTTATAAAATCAAGGAATTATTAGGGTGTTACACCTTCCGCCACCAACATGCTCCTTTGCTTCAAGTCTAAAGGGACACACCATCTTTTTTGTTCCAGTAAATTTTTTCATATTTATTGCAACTTTCAACTTGCTAAGCCTATTTTTTCCCGTTCTCTCACAAGTAAGGGTAGCTTTCGCCGTTCCAAAACCATGACCTCTCCCACCTCCAGATCGAGCAATGATAATGACGACATTATGCATTTTACCCAGTTCAATAATTCAATCAAGCATTTCTCTTCGAGTAGCAAACACTGTAGTGGTTGTAAAAAATTATGTATAATCAACCGCATTCTCGCTAACTTTTTCAATGTGTGCACCATCCTACATAACAAGCTTTTTAAAGATTTATTAAGACAACAACAACGAAAAAAATAAAATCACAATAATTCATGTAAAATACATGAATATAACACATTTCAACCAATTTTCAAACACTAATAATAATTATTTCATACATTATACAAGAAACGTAATGCAATAGTTTCATAAATCATATATGTTACTTTGTCCAACATATATGAAACAATATCTATTTTGTTCGGCTTATTTTGACTTATTTCATACAAAATAAGTTCAGATAAGTCACTTAAGTTCAGATAAGTTCAGATGAGTACAATTAAGTTCAGAAAATATAAGTTCAGCAAAAATAAGTTTTTTCAGCTATTTTCACACACAAATAAGTTAATTTCAGACAAAATAAGTTTTTTTTTTCCAGATAAAAATAAGTCCAGATAAGTTCGGATAATATAAGTTCAGTCAAAATAAGTCCAATAGACGGAGCCTGAATACCATTTTATTCAATTTGTGCAAATTGGCATGTGCTATATTGCTCGTTGTACATGAAATCTTATGTATTATTACATGTATTAAGAGTGAATTAAGGTACACTATTTCGTCCAATGTATACGAAATAATTAATTATGTTTTGTTCAATTTGTAGGGAATACTTAAATCTATTATATTCAATCTGTAGAAAATTGTTAATTATATTTTGTTCAATCTATATGAAATAGTCAGTTCACTATGTTCAATCTATACGAAATATTTAATTCTATTCCGATCAATCTGTACAAAATAGAAGTGTCTATTTCATACAAGTTGCATGAAATGACTCGAAAAAATAGAAAAAACGAATATTATCTCAATTCCAAGGTCTTCCAGGTCAAAATAATTGTTCACTTCAATCCAAATATGTATTCTAATTTTGTAAGGGCATGTTATACTAAAAAAATTAAGTTTACGTGAACCAAAATAATATGAAAAACAGATTTTTCATGAAATGACCCTGTGGTTTGCGTTAATGCACCAAATACCCCCTATTGTTTCTAGAATGCACCAAATACCCCTGAGGTATGGAATAATAACAAAAAATGCCCATTAGGCTAACGAACGTTAATGTCGTTAGTCATTAACGCCCCAATCATCTTATTATTGATTCAATTTAACCTTAATTATTTAACTTACCTTCAATAAAGTTTTACTTTTTTTTTTTACTCTCCTCCTCCCTCATCTCATCTCCTCTTCCATATTACATCTCCCCTTATCATCATCAACAACATCATCATCTCCTTTAAACAACAAAAATCATCAAACAAAACTTGATGCATAAATCAATGAAAGCCCAAATTCTTTTCTCAATTCTTCCCGACGCGATTAGGGTTTCCCCTTTCTCTCTCCTCTAATACCCAATTCCACTATCAAAATTCCACCCCACATGAGTTTGGTGATATAGTAGCATTACAAGTGCTTGAGATATCCCAAAATCAGTTAACTGGGGAGATCCCTTCAACTCTTGGGAATCTGAAGAATTTGGGTGTTTTTTATGCAGAGGAACATCTTAGATTCATTTTCCCAGCTTTCATTTCTGGTGCAAATTGATTTGTCAAATAGTCAGCTGCGTACACAAATCCAATTGGAGACGATTCAGCGAGAGAGAGAGAGAGAGGAAGATCATCTAGATTCTTCCACACAAAGCTTCGGCTCAACGTAAACAAATTCACCGAGGCTGTGATCTTAAGATTCTTAGGAGGAGGAGAGAGTTGGTAGAGGGTTTTGGGGTTTTGGTTGGGATGGTTAATTGATGATTGACTTTATCTTTTCTCTTTCTTACATCTTCGCAGGGAGGAAGGGGAAATATTTGTGGTAAAGTGGTGGGTGAAATATTTTGATTTTTGACGGGGGCTGCAAGGAGATCGAACGTGGCCAAAGAAGGTGGTGGTGGCTAGTCGAAATGTGCTAGAGCGGTGATGGAGACGGCTGGGAGGAGAGAGGGAGGGGTGGTGGTGAAGATGGAGGCTGGGAGGAGAGAGAGCGGGGTGGTGGAGATGGCCGAACTGTGCTAGAGCGATGATAGAGGTGTCTGGGAGGAGAGAGGGCGGGGTGGTGGTGGAGATGCCTTTGAAGAGGGAGAATGGGAATTTCCCAATTGATTTGTTTGACATGACATTGTTCGAGGTTGGGGTTGGGAGGGATGGAGTGGTTGGGGAAAGGGGGGCGTGATGGCGGAGGTGGGTGTGTGATGGATCGGAGAAAGAGGAAAGAGAAAGGAGAAAGTTTTGAGGTTAATTTTTTTTTAGATAATATTTAAATGTTTTTTAGGTGTTTAATTAAGTTAATTAAGGGTTAATGTTAAGATTAATTGAGAAAATATTTGAATAAGGGCAAAAAAGTAAATTCACGCTAACAGAGACTTAACGGAATGGACGGAGATTCTCATTAAGAGCTTTTTTTGTTATTATTCCATACCTCAAGGATATTTGGTGAATTCTGGAAACATTAAGGGGTATTTGGTGCATTAACGCAAATCTCAAGGTCATTTCATGAAAAATCCGTATAAAATATGGTTAAGAAAAAAAAGAGAAAGGAAATAGGGTTTTTTTCAAAATGCAAAAAATAAAAGAAAAAAGGAATGCGTTAAATAAAAGGAAAATTTCAAAATTACCACCTTATAATGTCCATATTTTCAAATTTACCACCTTACAAAATTTTATTCCATCCGTTCCAGAATACTCGCAACGGTTTGACTTTTTACAATATTCACATAATTCACTTTGATCCTATTTTATTTATAGTATATGAAAACAAATGTTAGCATATAATATATTGTTGGCTTTATCTTAATATATATTTTCAAAATATTAATATTTTATAAGTTTTCAAATATATAAATAAAGATATTAGTAGTCAAAGTTGTGCATTGACAAACGTGTCCAGTCAAAATGTTGCGAGTATTCGGGGCCAGAGGGAGTAATTTAAAATTACCACCTTATAAAATCACAGACCTATAAAGTTTGTTTCTCCATACCTCTTTGTAATGTGTATGGAGCGCCTTTACCAGACGATCGAAGAAGCAATAGTGCAACAAAGATGGAAGCCCATACGAGCTTCTCGAGATGGCCCAATGCTATCGAACCTCTTCTTCGCGGATGACATAATCTTGTTTGCAGAGGCTTCAACGGACCAAGCCCTAGTCATACATGACTGCCTAGAACAATTTTACAAAGCTTCCGATCAGAAGGTAAGCTTGGCGAAGTCAAGCGTGTATTACTCTACAAATGTGTTGCCTTCGAAACAAGAGGAAATTAGCAAGGTTCTGGGGATGACTACCACAACAGATTTGGGCCTT
This sequence comes from Spinacia oleracea, assembly GCF_020520425.1. Lineage (NCBI taxonomy): Eukaryota > Viridiplantae > Streptophyta > Magnoliopsida > Caryophyllales > Amaranthaceae > Spinacia > Spinacia oleracea. The sequence goes on along the minus strand of NC_079489.1, from coordinate 134,317,462 downwards.
TACCTAGGCATGCCAACTCTCACAAGTAGGGTTACAAAGGCCATGATATGTGTGTTTTATATAGTGTTTTCACCCCCGTCCCTTAGTACTTTTATGCGTTAAATGAGCACTTAGGAGCCGTTTTTAGTACTAATCTGTGTATTTGAGTGTGCCTTGAGTTTCAGGACTACTTAGTGAGAAATTGGTCTTTTTAGACCCGTTTCATGATGATTTAGGCCACTACGTAATCCCGAGGGAGTTCGGGACGACTATTGTCAACTTGCGGGAGCCTTAGATGCTCATGATTGAGCACGGAAGTTAGACTTGGTGTTGCGGACGAAGGGTAATTGATCTCCCCTCGCCCACCGGACGAGCAAGCAGAAGACTTAAGCACTCAGCAGGCGCCCGACGGGCGGAGTTTCGCCCGGTGCCCATCGGGCGCCCATCGAAACAGCAGCAACAGATTCTCTCCCTTCGCCCGACGGGCGAGAGGCGCCCGACCGGGCGCGTGCGCATGACTTCCATATTGTCTCCCTCCGCCCGGCGGGCAGACCTGCGCCCGACGGGCGGATTTCGAGCTGGTCGCCCGACGGGCGGTTGGCTGCCCGACCGGGCGACGACAACCCAGCAGGCTTTAGGCGCGTTTTTTCTTCCGGTTTTTTCCCTTATGTTTATGGGCAAACTATAAATACTAGGCTTGATTATTTTAGTTGGGCACCTTATTCTAGTATTGAAACCCTTAGTTTTATTTTCCTTAGTTAATTTCTCTCTAAATTTATGCAAACACTTAGTTTTCAATTTCAACCAAAATTCAAGATTTCTATTTCCATTGTTCTTCAATTAAGGTATTGTTCACTATTTCAATTCTTTGTTTAGCTCTAATTATATTTTCAATCATGCTAATTGCTTTGTTTATTGTTAATATGCTTGAGTAGTCTAATTTCTAGGGTTTGGGGATCCATGAATAATATGAAGGGATATTGAATAATCATGATTATTGGCATTGTAATTGATTCCTATTGATTGGTTTATTTCACTATACAATTAGATTTGCGCAGGTTTAATTGTGGTAGTTATGCAATATCAAATTAAGATTCGAGAGATGCAATTTGATGTTTAGGCTTGTGTCAATAGGTGGAATTAGAGTTAATACGTAGCGAGAGCCCGTTAATTCCTAAGTCTATGATTAGTATCGATTCGAGAGAGCATGCTAGTCTAATTAATTACTTTGTTGATTATCGTGATTGTTCATTGTCCTAGATTGTTATTTGTTGGTGAACCTATGCCCTAGATTCCTTAATATATTGATTCTTATTCGTTTAATTATCGTTCGTAGTTTTAGCATACAAACCACCAACCAATTCCTGTTCCCAATAGTCTAGATTAATTAATTGATAGTAGAAAGAACGCATGTTTCCCTGTGGATTCGATCATGACTTCCCTTGATACCTAGCTAGTGGACTTAGGTTATTTTTGATTAGGTGATACGACTTAAGCCTGTCAGGCCACTTTCAGCCATCTCTGTGAGAAAATAGACCGTAGACTTTTTGGATGGAAAACTAAATACCTTTCCTTAGCGGGTCGTATTACACTAACCAAGTCTACCATCTCCTCAATATCTTATTACTCGATGCAAACCGCTAAGCTGCCTCGCTCGATATGTGATGAAGTGGACAAAAAAACGCGGAGATTCATATGGGGAGGTTGCGATGAAAAGCGTACCACACATCTCCTTGCCTGGGAAACTTTGTAAAAACCGAAAGAGCATGGGGGCTTGGACATTGGATCAGCTAGGCAGGCCAATGCAGCCTTTCTTACAAAACTTGGATGGAGGGTGATCACAGAGCCCAATGCACTATGGCCCCGGGTCTTACGCTCGAAATACTGTAAGGGAAGATGTGATGTCGACATGTTCAACTCTAAACCTGGCAGCTCGAATGTGTGGGCGGGAATCACCGAAAATGCAAGGTTTCTTTGTGAAGGGCTACGATCGTCAGTTGGCAATGGTGCCAACACTTTGTTTTGGGATCATAATTGGGTCACAAAAAAGCCCTTAAGCGAGCTCACAACACAGCCAGTGCCCATAGACATGTTAGGTGCAACGGTAGGTGACATGTGGGAAGCGGGAGAAGGATGGAAATGGGATGCCTTTAGCCCTTTTTTACCGCAAGAAATTTTAAAACAAATTCAAGCGTATGATCTCAAGGAAGATCCTACAGTCCATGACCTAGTATATTGGCAAGGAAACTCTAAAGGTAAATTCACAATCAAGTCAGCTATTCGTATCATGAGGCACGAGAGTGATGTCATCGATGATGTAGCCTGGAATGAGATCTGGTTAGTCCCGGTGCAGCAAAGAATCAAAGATTTCCTTTGGTTTGTGTGCCATGATAGAGTTCTAGGCAACTTGAACAGGTTCAAGAGAAGAATGACGGATGACCCAAAATGTTATATTTGTGGGGTGGAAGAAGAATCAACGTTGCATATATTAAGAGATTGTGCGGCTGCTCGAATGATCTGGCGAAAAATAGGTGGCCCAGCCCTCAAACCTGAGTTCTTTACCACACCACTAAGACAGTGGCTGACTACAAATCTCCAAGGGAAAGAAGCACAAAATGCAGAATTATGGAAAACATACTATGGAGTCACTTTGTGATGGCTATGGCGTTGGCGTAATTGCTTCGTGTTTAATAGAAGCTTTGAAATTCCCCTTGATACAGGTGCTTTTATTCAAATACGCTTTGACGAGGCAAGACGTGAAGGAAATAATGCCCTTGGTCCAAGTATGCATTCTATGTTAAGTCTAATAAATGCGGTTCAGTATTAATTAACAAGTTAATAATTCAGTGAGATCAAGTGAGCTGAATGCCTAGCTAGAGGCCGCTTCAGTTCAAGTGGAATTAATGATATTAATCCACAGCTTACTCTTGACTGAACCCGTAGGGTCACACAAATAGTACGTAAACGGATCAAGTATTTAATGGCATTAAATACTCCATCTATGAACATTCGGAACCAACGGATCTTGGTTTCAGTGGGAGCTAAGATCGTCACAGGCAAGAAATGAATACTCCGGAAACGATGATATTGCCGGAAACGGAAATATGGATCGTATCGAAAATATAAATATTATCCAAGTCGTAGATGTTGCCGGAAACGGAAACATGGTACGTATCGGAAAATATTATCGGAAATGGAAATATTGCCAGAATCGGAAATATTGCCGGAAACGGAAATATTGTCAGAATCGGAAATATTACCGGAATCGGAAAATAATTCCGGAAACGGAAATATTAAATATTTGTTCGAAACGGAAATTAATTCCGGAATCGGAAATATTAAATATTGTTCGTATCGGAAATGAATTCCGGAATCGGAAAATTTAATCGGAAGCGCATCGTACGAATAAGCATCGGACGAGGCCTGCCGAACGAGGCCCAGCACGAAGCCAGGCCATCGCCCAACAAGCCAAGCGCGCCGCACAAACAGCCTCGCCAGGCCCAGCGCAAGGCCAGGCCCAGCAGGCTGCGCAGCGCGCACAGCGCGCACAGCACGCGCAACGCGCAGCACGCGCGGGCGCTGCGTGGGCTGCTGCTCGCGCGCACGCATGGGGGCCCATCGTGGATGCCGTGCGTGTGTGTGCAAGTGTTTGTGTTCGTGCACGTTTCCTAAAACATGCAGAGTTCGGTTAATGATTAAATTCCTAATTCTATTTGATAAATTAATTGAATTAGAGTTCTTGTAGGATTCTAGGTTTAATTAATTTGTATCTGAATAGGATTTCGATTCCCTTTCCATACCCCTATAAATATGAGGCTAGGGCTCACAATTTATAACAAGTTTCAAAGTATTCAAAGTGAGTTTTTGAGAGAAAAATTCAGTCACACATTTGCCTATAAAGTGCCGAAAATAATAGTACCTTAAGGGCGATTCTAGTTGGTCAATCTTAAGGCGGATCCGGACGTGCTGTGGACTATCTACGGAGGGACGACACTTGGAGTCCTAAAGACTTGTTCTTGTTCGGTTCGGGCGCAGCTAGGGAAGGCACGCAACAAAGAGTATGCATCTAAACTATGCTAAATGATTATGTGTAAATAATATGTTTTCCTGGCTTTATGGTTTTTCCGCATGATTTATGAATTATCATATGTATCATAACCTAACAGTGGTATCACGAGCCCCTTATTATTTTCATAATCTAAATTGCATGAACATGGTTAAATATTACAAATTTGCAAGAATTAAAAGGGGTGATTAATTTTCGTAATTGTTAATTAATTGCAAATTGCGTTTATTTAATTATACGTACGCAGTTTTTCGGCAGTTTCTTCGTTACTCATCCGAATTGAGTGATTTTTGTGTCAATTCCGCATGTAAAAGGCATTCTAAAATTTTGACAAAAACAGTATTTTTCTGCCGAACCCAGAATTCTCAAATTCGAAGCCTAACTATGACTTTTCGAAGGTTTTAGTTTTTCGAATGCAAAATTTCGTAAATTTAAGATGTTAAATTAAATATTTGCGATTCTTGTTGATAAATCTTGAATTTTTGATTGACCTACTGCATATGTTTAACAAGTTTGAATGCCTAGTCTTGTTAATTATGCAATCTAATTTGTAATTATGATTAATTTGTTGAAAATTAGAATAATTTAGAATTAATTTGATTTTCATAATTAATTGTAATTTAATTAGAAACCTATGATTAAAAACCACCATAAAAATTGTAAATTTATGATAAATTTTAAATTTTTATGACCTAGACTTGAATCCATAACAATCGGAAATCAATTGGATAATAAATTTTCGATTTTTCGCCCTAAAATTATGAAATTAATAATATTTATTAATTTGTCATTAATTTTATAAATTTTAAATTTTTATGCGATTCGTTCATAAAACTTGCACGCACAAAGTAATGGACGCTTCGTGTTACCCTTAAGGGGTGTTGTATAATGCGGGCATGCGACGACGAGCAAGGGAGCTCGTCGCCCGTGCGGCACGAATGCAATGAGCAAGGGCGTAGTGCACGAGCACAAGGCAGCAGCCCTGCCTTGTGTCGTGTGCCACGAGCAATGGACGAATGGCCATGGGCGAAGGGCGAGCCAAGGCAGTCGCGTGTGGGCAGCAAGCGAGCTGCGCCACAACGCGCGCTGCCTCGCACAAGAGCGCGCAGCCTCGCGCGCAGCGAGCGCAAGCTCGCGTGCCACGAGTGCTGCGCCCAGCATTGCTCGCGCGCACAGCGAGCGATGTCGCGCGCCCAGCGAGCGATGGCTCGCGCGCCCAGCGAGCGATGGCTCGCGCGACCAGCGAGCGATGTCGCGCGCCCAGCGAGCGATAGCTCGCGTGCGATGAGCGCTGGCGCGCGCAGCGAGCACCAATGCGTGCGGAGGCTTGCGATGGGGATGCAGCAGCTATGCGACGAGCGCATGGGCTGCGCGCACATGGCCAGCAATGGCTGTGTGCGTGCGGCCCATGGGCGTGCAACGCGTAGGGTGTTTGCGTTACGATTAAAGATCGTTTTGAATGTTTAATTTGAAAATTCCAGTTCACGTAATTTTAATTAATTTTAAAATTAATAATTTAAATTATTTTCTTGGATTTTAATTTTGAATATTGTAATTATAATAAATTTTATTTATTCTAATTATTTTACTAAAATTAAAATCATGAATTAATTTAAATACGACTGAAATTAAATTAAACTTTTTGGATTCAATTATAATTTTATATGAGCTTTAAATTTTAATTAAATTTGTATGTTTCCGGTTAGACTAGAAATACATTTTTATGTTTAAAATTAGTAAAGCATATGAATTTATTGGTTTAAGTGGGAGCGTATTTTAGTCATAAACTCTTGATTAGGTCTACAAATCCTTAAGGTTAAAACAACTTGATTAGAATTAATAAGGACTGAATAATTGGTAGATTATTGGTGCCCTTGATTAATTGCTGCAAATGTTTACGTGATGCATAATGTGTTTTACTAACCAGCTATGTGGGCCATTCATGATAATGAATGGGTGAATGGTATATATTGTATATGTACTGTTTTGCAGGTTATGAAGTGACTAGTATGGCCCAAATAGGATAGAAAATATGGTCTGCGTACCATTAATTTGAATGTAATTGGTCTAAAGTACCAAAGTTATTTTTCAATTCAAATATGGTCTGCGAACCATCAAATAGTTGTAATTAGTTATAGCTTATCCTATTTGAAGAAAATGGTGCCTCCCACGGAGATTTTCAAGACGGACTTTGAAGTCAAAGCTTCAAGATGAAGTCGGGCCATACTAGATCACAAATATCTTATGCATGTTTTAAGTTATTTATTGTTTTAAATATGTCTTAAAATGCATGAGATCAAAAGCTTGATTATGTTGCATGATTAAGGATTTTAGTTCACTTAAAATCTAACCAACATAGTAAGAGCCTTAAGTTCCAAACTTAAAAATTGAGTTAAAAGGTGCCATGCCAAAATATACACTTGCTTGGATATCCTTTACATCAATCTAGTAATAGTTTTCGCTCAGCGAGGTGTTACTTATTGGTCCTAAAGGGGCAAGGTACACAAATAATTGTGAGTACATGTTAGTTTTGGTGAAACTCAACGATATAAGTAAGGAGTCCTTTTATGTCGTGGCAAATTCGATAGGTTTACCTAATAAGTTCTTAGACGTACCTATCAACCAAGAATAGTTTCTAGACTATTAGCAAAAGGCTTTTGCTTACCTAAGATGTTCTAGGATTAAGTCGACAAACTGTGCTTAGTTCTTCAATGATTTTAGGATCTTGGAATCATTTTATTCACACCTGCCGGAACACATAATTTGAATAAAATGCTTAATAAACATTGAATTATGCATGTATGCTAGAATTTAAGTTTATTAAGAGAAACTGTGAATGGTTATTTATTTGTTTATTCTTTTCAATTGTAGTTTTTAATATGGCAAACAACAATTCATTCAACATTCGATCAGTTCTCGAAAAGGAGAAGTTGAACGGGAAAAACTTCCTTGACTGGCAAAGGAACTTGCAAATAGTTCTTATGCAGGAAGAAAAGGAGTATGTCCTAGATGAGGCGATGCCCGAAGCTGCAGGCGACGGGGTCACTCAGGCAGCCCTCAATCGTTGGATTGATGCCAACAAGGATGTGAAATGTCTAATGCTCGCCACCATGAGTGCGGATCTGCAGAAAACGTTCATCAACTCAGATGCTTTCACAATCATCAGTGAGTTGAAGAACATGTTCCAAGATCTGGCTCGAGTCGAAAGATTCGAGACTCATAGGCAAATTCTTGAGACCAAGCTTAAGAAAGGCGAGCCCGTAAGTCCACATGTTCTCAAAATGATTGGACTCATTGAGAATATGAGTCGGCTGGATCAGCAATTTTCTCAGGAAATGGCTATAGACACCATCCTCCATTCTCTTCATAGCGGGTATGATCAGTTCAAACTGAACTACAGTATGAACAGTCTGGACAAAACGCTCACTGAGCTTCACGGTATGCTGAAGACCGCTGAAAAGACGCTCAAAAGTGATAAGCAGGATGTGCTTATGGTGCGTGGGGGCAAGTTCAAGAAATCTGGAAAGAAGAGGAATGCTAAGAAAGGTGGCAACAAGGCCAGCCCAACTAAGCAAACTGGCGCCAAATCTGCAAAGAGGAAGGTCAGTCAACCCACTTCTGAATCCGAATGCTTCTACTGCAAGAAGAAGGGGCATTGGAAGAGAGATTGCTTGAAGCTAAAGGAAGATCAGAAGAACGGAACAGTCGTTCCATCTTCAGGTATTTTCGTTATAGACTGTATACTTGCTAATTCAACTTCTTGGGTATTAGATACAGGTTGTGGCTCACACTTATGTTCCAATCCACAGGGACTAAGAAGAAGTAGAAAGTTAAGCAAGGGTGAAGTCGACCTACGAGTGGAAAATGGAGCACGGATTGCTGCATTAGCCGTAGGAACTTACTATTTGTCGATGCCCTCCGGGCTAGTTTTGGAACTGGAAGAATGTTTCCATGTTCCAAGTCTTACTAAAAACATCATTTCAGTTTCTTGCTTAGATGCTAAGGGATTTTCCTTTTTAATAAAAGACAATAGTTGTTCGTTTTATTTTAAAGAGATGTTTTATGGATCTGCTAGATTAGTCAATGGACTTTATTTATTAGATCACGACAAACAAGTATATAACATAAATACCAAAAAGGCCAAAAAGGATGATTCAGATCTCACCTATCTGTGGCATTGTCGATTAGGCCATATAAACTTGAAACGCTTAGAAAGACTTCAAAGAGAAGGAATTCTAGAACCATTTGACTTAGAGGATTATGGTAAATGCGAATCATGTTTACTTGGCAAAATGACAAAGCAACCTTTCTCTAAAGTTGGAGAAAGAGCAAATGAACTATTGGGTTTAATCCATACAGATGTATGTGGACCAATGAGTACAAATGCTAGAGGTGGTTTCAGCTACTTTATCACTTTCACTGATGACTTCAGTAGGTATGGTTATGTCTACCTAATGAAGCATAAGTCTGAATCCTTTGACAAATTCAAGGAATTTCAGAGTGAAGTAGAGAATCAATTAGGCAAGAAGATTAAGGCACTGCGGTCTGATAGAGGCGGTGAATATCTGAGCTATGAATTTGATGACCATCTGAAAGAATGTGGAATTCTATCAGAATTGACTCCTCCTGGAACACCACAATGGAACGGTGTGTCGGAACGGAGGAACAGAACCTTGCTAGACATGGTCAGGTCAATGACGGGTCAGGCCGAACTTCCATTAGAATTTTGGGGACATGCACTAAATACAGCTGCACTCACTATAAATAGAGCTCCGTCTAAAGCTGTCGAAAAGACTCCATACGAATTATGGTTTGGAAAGCCTCCAAATGTGTCTTTTCTTAAGATTTGGGGATGTGAAGTATACGTCAAACGATTAATTTCAGACAAACTTCATCCAAAATCTGACAAATGTATCCTTGTGGGCTATCCAAAGGAAACAAAGGGGTATTACTTCTACAATACATCTGAGAACAAAGTGTTTGTTGCTCGAGATGGTGTCTTTTTGGAGAAGGATCACATTTCCAAAATGACAAGTGGGAGAAAAGTAGACCTCGAAGAAATTCGAGTCGAACAACAAACTCTAGAGAATGCTCAAGATGACATTCAGGATGAAACTCAGAGATCTTTAGAAGAATCTGGTGAGAATCATGGTCAATCTAGAAATGTTACCCCGCGTAGATCTCAAAGATATAGATCTCAACCGGAAAGATACTTAGGTATTTTGACGAACGAGAGCTATGACGTTCTATTACTTGAAAGTGATGAACCTGCGACTTACAAGCAAGCTATGACGAGCCCTAGCTCCAAGCAGTGGCAAGAAGCCATGCAATCTGAATTAGACTCCATGTCTGAAAACCAAGTATGGGATTTGGTCGATTTGCCAGATGGCTACCAAGCCATTGGAAGCAAATGGGTTTTCAAACTGAAAAAGGACAAGGATGGGAAACTTGAAGTTTTCAAAGCTAGATTGGTCGCAAAAGGTTACAGGCAAGTCCACGGTGTGGATTACGATGAAACCTTTTCACCAGTTGCAATGCTAAAGTCTATTCGGATAATGTTAGCAATCGCTGCATATTACGATTACGAAATATGGCAGATGGATGTCAAAACTGCTTTCTTAAACGGCGTTTTAACAGAAACTGTGTTTATGACACAGCCTGAAGGTTTTGAGGATCCAAAGAATGCTAAAAAGGTATGCAAGCTAAAGAAGTCAATCTACGGATTGAAGCAGGCATCCAGGAGCTGGAATATACGTTTTGATGAAGCAGTCAGTGACTTTGGTTTCATCAAGAACGCGGACGAATCTTGTGTATACAAGAAGGTCAGTGGGAGCAAAATTGCTTTCCTAGTATTATATGTCGACGACATATTGCTTATCGGAAATGACATTCCTATGTTGAACTCTGTCAAGATTTGGCTTGGGAAATGTTTTTCGATGAAGGATCTAGGAGAAGCACAGTACATATTGGGCATCAAGATTTACAGAGATAGATCTAAAAAGATGATTGGACTTAGTCAAAGCACTTATATCAATAAGGTGCTTGATAGGTTCAAGATGGCGGACTCCAAGCGAGGCTACCTACCCATGTCTCATGGAATGACTCTAAGCAAGACTCAGTGCCCAAAAACACTTGATGAGCGTAGACGAATGAATGGGATTCCATATGCATCATTGATTGGTTCAATAATGTATGCTATGATATGTACACGCCCGGATGTTGCGTACGCACTCAGTGCTACGAGCAGATACCAGTCAGACCCAGGAGAGGCGCATTGGACTGCTGCCAAGAACATTCTGAAGTACCTGAAAAGGCACTAAGATGACTTCCTGGTCTATGGTGGAGATGATGAATTAATTGTTAAAGGCTATACGGACGCAAGTTTCCAAACCGACAAAGATGATTTTAGATCACAGTCTGGGTTTGTCTTCTGCCTCAACGGAGGAGCAGTAAGCTGGAAAAGTGCTAAGCAAAGCACCATTGCGGATTCTACAACTGAAGCGGAGTACATTGCTGCACATGAAGCAGCAAAGGAAGCTATATGGCTAAGGAAGTTCATAGGAGAACTTGGTGTAGTCCCCTCCATTAAAGGACCACTAGCCCTGTATTGTGATAATAACGGAGCTATTGCACAGGCAAAAGAGCCTAGACACCACCAGAGAGTCAAGCATGTACTTCGTAGATTTCACCTTCTACGAGAGTTCGTTGAAAGAAAAGAAGTCGAGATAAGCAAAATTGGAACTGATGACAACATATCAGATCCATTAACTAAACCTCTGCCGCAGGCGAAGCACAACTCGCACACTGCAGCTATGGGAATCAAGCATATTGGAGAATGGCTTTGATGTCTCTGTTTAATGTTTTAAAGTTTTAGAGTTTAAATCTTTGTAAAACATTATTGGTTAATCATTCACAATAAATGAAATGAATTCATTTTTCCATTTAATTTATGGTTTATTAAATGATGAGTCCCTTCAATTTGACGATATATTCAAGATAGACTGTCAGGACCAGTCCTGTGACTAAGAAATGTCTATCAAGTGAACTTGAATGTCAAAGGTTGAAAATGGTCCCTAATCGGAGTTTTCTATAAAATTGGACGCATAGAAAACGTTAGACGATTAGAATGCAAGATGACTAGTAGTTCTGTTTCTTGAACTATGTGGACATGGCAATGTCATAATCATTTGCATAGATACTTACTTTGGGAAGACTAGTATCGGACAAGACCTATGAAACTTTACTGTAAGAGATGAAAATCTGTCATAAGTAAATTTCATTAAATTATTAGACACTAAATCCTCAATACCTGAGTGATTTGAGATTACTTGTTTGAGAACTGGTTGCTTTGACGTTGACCAACCGTCGCACCGTAAAAGGAGGCTATAAAGGCAACGCTCAGGTAATCACCTATCAAACGAAGTCTAATCTCAAGATCGCAAGATTAGGATTGTCCTCCCATAAATCGGGATGAGATGCTTAAAAGTTGTACAAGGCCACTCGGAGAGCTAGAAACTGTGAAATGCATGGCCGTGCTCGGATGAATCATAGGCTATGATTATCTGTTTATTTGATCAGTTGAACTCTGAAACCGAGGAACACCTCTGGACGTAATAAGGATGACAACTCTTACCTTATGTTCAAGAGCAAGCATCGAGCGACAAAGGAATTAGGAAATGCACACTTGTCCCTAAGGACAAGTGGGAGACTGAAGGAAATAATGCCCTTGGTCCAAGTATGCATTCTATGTTAAGTCTAATAAATGCGGTTCAGTATTAATTAACAAGTTAATAATTCAGTGAGATCAAGTGAGCTGAATGCCTAGCTAGAGGCCGCTTCAGTTCAAGTGGAATTAATGATATTAATCCACAGCTTACTCTTGACTGAACCCGTAGGGTCACACAAATAGTACGTAAACGGATCAAGTATTTAATGGCATTAAATACTCCATCTATGAATATTAGGAACCAACGGATCTTGGTTTCAGTGGGAGCTAAGATCGTCACAGGCAAGAAATGAATACTTCGGAAACGATGATATTGCCGGAAACGGAAATATGGATCGTATCGGAAATATAAATATTATCCAAGTCGTAGATGTTGCCGGAAAAGGAAACATGGTACGTATCGGAAAATATTATCGGAAATGGAAATATTGCCAGAATCGGAAATATTGCCGGAAACGGAAATATTGTCAGAATCGGAAATATTACCGGAATCGGAAAATAATTCCGGAAACGGAAATATTAAATATTTGTTCGAAACGGAAATTAATTCCGGAATCGGAAATATTAAATATTGTTCGTATCGGAAATGAATTCCGGAATCGGAAAATTTAATCGGAAGCGCATCGTACGAATAAGCATCGGACGAGGCCTGCCGGACGAGGCCCAGCACGAAGCCAGGCCATCGCCCAGCAAGCCAAGCGCGCCGCACAAACAGCCTCGCCAGGCCCAGCGCAAGGCCAGGCCCAGCAGGCTGCGCAGCGCGCACAGCACGCGCAGCGCGCAGCACGCGCAGCGCGCAGCACGCGCGGGCGCTGCGTGGGCTGCTGCTCGCGCGCACGCATGGGGGCCCATCGTGGCTGCCGTGCGTGTGTGTGCAAGTGTTTGTGTTCGTGCACGTTTCCTAAAACATGCAGAGTTCGGTTAATGATTAAATTCCTAATTCTATTTGATAAATTAATTGAATTAGAGTTCTTGTAGGATTCTAGGTTTAATTAATTTGTATCTGAATAGGATTTCGATTCCCTTTCCATACCCCTATAAATATGAGGCTAGGGCTCACAATTTATAACAAGTTTCAAAGTATTCAAAGTGAGTTTTTGAGAGAAAAATTCAGTCACACATTTGCCTATAAAGTGTCGAAAATAATAGTACCTTAAGGGCGATTCTAGTTGGTCAATCTTAAGGCGGATCCGGACGTGCTGTGGACTATCTACGGAGGGACGACACTTGGAGTCCTAAAGACTTGTTCTTGTTCGGTTCGGGCGCAGCTAGGGAAGGCACGCAACAAAGAGTATGCATCTAAACTATGCTAAATGATTATGTGTAAATAATATGTTTTCCTGGCTTTATGGTTTTTCCGCATGATTTATGAATTATCATATGTATCATAATCTAACAAGACGGGCCTTAATGGATGAAGATGATGAACCGAACAGCATGGGGAATGTTAAGGTCCAGAAGTTTGTCACTTGGCGAGGACCAGAAGAGGGTGGTATTCCCTCAATTGCGATGGGGCAGCTAAGGGTTGCCCGGGACCGGCTGGAGGAGGTGGCATTATTAGAGATCATCAAGGTACGTTTGTGGCTGTTTACTATGCCAATTATGGTCATTGCAACGCCTACAGAGCCGAGGTGAAAGCACTTGAGTTTGGTCTTCAGTTCGTTAGGAACCTGCAAATTAATCAACTTGAAGTCCAAATGGATAGCCTCGCATGTGTTCAAGCTTTGAATAAGGATATAGTTAACAGCAACGAATGCGTCCATGAGCTTCGAAAATGCCAAGAGCTACTAAGGTTGGAGGATTGGAGAATCAAGTTAATACATGTGTACCGGGAAGGTAATCGAGCGGCGGATTGGTTAGCCAATCGGGGTGTCGCACATTCAAATATTCTAGTGTTTCTAGATACTATCCCTACTGAGTTAGCTTCAATCTTGGAGGAGGACATAAGGAGGGTGGCTTTTCCTCGCCTAGTCCCACCCTAAGATGTAGTAGTTTGTTCTGTTTGTATTTTCTTTTCGCACCTTTTTTATTGCTTTGAAACTTCTCTTCCCCGTTGAATTAAAAAAAAAAAAAACAGATCATAAAGTTACCACCTGTTAACGAATTTTGTCAATTTTTTCGTTAACATGCGGTAACTTTGAAGGTTTGTGATTTTATAAGGTGGTAATTTTAAATCCAAAAGTGAAAATTTTGGAGGAAAAACATAAATTTCCAAATTTATCATCTATTAACGAAAAAATTGAAAAAAATCGTTAATAGGTGGTAACTTTAAAGGTTTGTGATTTTATAAACTGGTAATTTTAAATTAAAATTTTATAAAATATTAAATTTGAGAAAGTGAAATGTATAAGATGATAATTTTGAAAATATTCTAAGTAAAACCAGACTATATTTAACAACGGTAAAAGAATCTCACGAGTAGTGGAGAGTGGAGACAGAATCTAAAAACTCCCGTCATCCAAATTAAAGGAAAAACGGTCCCACGAAAATAGAATACAGAATAAAAAAAACAGTTGCCAAGAAGGCAAAACCCTAGTTTCAGTGCTAAATAAAGAAAAACCCAAAACCCCGGAATCTTTCTGATTCCAGTACTCATCAACGGTTCCAATTGGCGGACTTATAAATCCTTCACCATTTCAGCACCACTAACTTAATTTCACATTTCTGATTCAATACACAGCAAAGGAAGAGAGAGAAAGCGCTGAGGAGTGAGAAAGCCAAGGAGAGAGAAAGAGGTGGTCCGGCATCATGTGTGGCATTCTCGCGGTCTTCGGATGCCTCGATACTTCCCATACTAAGAGGTCTAGAATCATCGAGCTTTCTCGGAGGTATTACATTCGAATTTAACTACATTTTCTAATTTAATTCATTCAAATGATTCATTCGGCGATACGAAATAACACATTTTATGTTAACAATGTTATAGTTGATGATTCGTATTTATTTTTTCGAGAAAATTATGATTATGATTCTGAATTGTAATTTTGTTTATGTAATCATAATTGTAAATACAACTTGAAATTGTATTATTTATATGTTTTGTTATTTTATCTAATTGTATTTATACAATTATAATTGTAAAATTATGAAAATTGTAATTTAGATTGTAACAGAATGTGAAATTAGGTGTAGGAAATTAATTACTAAATGGCAATATGATGCAATTGTTAATGAATTTTGTTTGAAATTGGATTGTTTTGGTCCTGGACATGTGTAGTTTGTTGGAGTGGATTGTTCTGAATTAGGAGTGTTAGTGTGAAGGTTTAATTGGCCTAACTTGTAAGAAGCTTAAATAAGGAAGAAGTGTTTGCTGACTAAAATGAAGTTGACGAGGTTGGATAAACTGAGAAGAATCATGTTAATAACTAAGGGAGGGGGTTTGTTGTAATATACGAAGTAAGAACTTCACTTGTAAGACTGTATGAGACTGATTGCGGCTTGTTTTATGTTAAAGAAGGCACTACTTAGTGTGTGTTCTGTTCAACTTATGTTAACCTATTCTGGATAAGCTCATTTCACAAAAATAATAAGTTCACATAAGTTAATACACCCTCTAAGTGTTATTTGTGCTTAAAAATTGTTAGCATTTTAGGATTGTCGTTTTTCGCAGTGATATCTGTTCCGTGTTCATGCCAGTTTTGTGTGAGATGTAATGGATTAAGTCCAGCCTATTGGCACTTTGCTCATTGTATCCCTTGAACTTTTATTCACAATTTCTCTTTCATTGCTTGACATGGAAACAATCATAGAGTGTATAAGAAGTGCCTAATTGGTAGTCTTTTGTAAAATTATAGGTTACGTCATAGAGGCCCTGACTGGAGTGGCATACACTGTTTTGAGGATTGTTACCTTGCCCATCAGCGATTAGCTATTGTTGATCCCACTTCGGGAGATCAGCCACTTTATAACGAGGACAAGACAATTGTTGTCACAGTAAATAAACTTTCCATCCCAACAAATATAATTTTTATTTATTATACTTCGTATTATGTATCAGAGACATTATATATCAGAGACATGAATGATTATTTCATGTATCATTGGGGGTTCTGTAAGTTTTATCAAGGACAATTTTTCTGTTTCATCCACTTCACCTTTAATCTGTACTCTCTCATTGTACTTTGTTTCTAGCATATAATAATTACTATTCGATGCAAAGTACACATTTAAGCTTCCAAATCTCCTTGTATGCTTATTTTTTGATGCTCTGAACTCATTCTCATGAAAGTTACCTGGATTAATTTTTATGTCAGGTCAATGGAGAGATATACAATCACAAACAGTTAAGAGAGAAGCTGAAGCTTAAGTCGCATAAGTTTCGTACTGGTAGTGATTGTGAAGTGATTGCTCACCTTGTAAGTACCTTAATGTTATATAATGCTCCTTTTCTAGCTGTCTACTCTACTTACACAAGTACACAACCAATTTCAAGTGAAAATACCTGGTTACTGGAAATTGTTCTAAGGAGCTTGGCATCTTCACTTTAACATGAGCTCCTTTTAAAATTTTCTTCTATGTCAGTATGAAGAGTATGGGGAAGAGTTTGTGGATATGCTGGATGGAATGTTCTCTTTTGTACTTCTTGATACACGTGATAAAAGCTTCATTGCTGCTCGTGATGGTGTTGGTATTACCCCAATGTACATGGGTTGGGGTCTCGATGGTAAGCCAACATATAGTATATCTTTTCCTTAATTCAGCAGGGTAGTGATGTAAAACTATCTTATGATGCCAAGTTGATCACTTTGATACCTTTCAATTAAAGACTTTAACTTTCACTTCGTTATGATGTTTTAAGTGTGTGATACCGTGCTATAGCATGGTGGTTCACATATTTTAATCCAAAAATCTCTTTGATGTGCCAATGTGCTTTAGGCATTTGTCTTGCAAGAGAGTATATATTAAGCTGGATTTTAGACAACTGGGGGAGAAATGGAGTTGCTTAGAAATGAAGAAGTTCATCGTAACACATTTTTGGGCATTATCCTATATTTTCTTTTGCTCTCAAGAGAGCCGACTTCAACAACTGTTTTGGGTTTATTCGTCGTTCTTTATTAATTTTTTTTTTTATAATTCTTTACTGTTTTAATTTTATTGTTTAGCACCGGAGTTATTTAATTGAAAATTGTGTGCTATGCATATATTACACAATAAATACGCTATCTTTGCAGGGTCCACTTGGTTTGCTTCAGAAATGAAAGCAATAAGTGATGATTGTGAACGGTTCATCGCTTTTCCTCCTGGACATATATATTCAAGCAAACAGGGTATGCTACTATCTAATTCATAGACTATCTGGCTAAGACATGGTTTCAACTTATAGACTAGGCATTCAAGGACTTAAATGCCATTAAATTTAACGTATTGCAGGTGGATTGAGAAGGTGGAACAACCCGCCATGGTACTCAGAGCAGATACCTTCAACTCCATACGACCCAACAGTTTTACGTGAAGCTTTTGAAAAGGTTTATTAAAATTGTTGATTGTCTATTTTCTCTTAGTTTCAGCGTCACAATAACCCAAACTTCTCCCCTGGCTTTACTACTCGGTCATTTCGACTTGCTCCTGACTTAAGACCTCGTTTATACGACGTGAAGAATTTATTCTCTTCTTATTTTTGCAGAATATGAAATTACTTGTGTTAGATTTCTTCTTATTTTCTGATTTACGGTAGACTTATATCTTCTGGAAATTAATTTAACTTTTGATTACTCTCTTGATTTCTTTTCAGTCTGTACTTAAGAGATTAATGACAGATGTGCCATTTGGTGTACTTCTGTCGGGTGGATTGGATTCATCACTTGTTGCTGCTGTAGCATCACGTCACTTGGAAGAAATGGAAGGAGCTTACCAATGGGGTTCACAGTTGCACTCCTTTTGCATTGGACTGGAGGTGAATATGCCTTTGTAATCCAGATGTAAAAAAAATTCAGCTGTTGTTGCTCAAGTTAAACTGCTATGCTTATTTGTTTTTTATTTTTTCCCCCCTCAGAAAAAAAAGAAAAGAACTAGGGGGTGTTTGTTTTGTGGGAGTTTGAAGGTGGGAATTGTAATTTTAGTCCCAAATCCTCAAAGTCCCATGTTTGTTTAAACAACAACAACAACAACGACAACAAAGCCTTAGTCCTAAAATGATTTGGGGTCGGCTAACATGAATCGTCGTAGGAGATCGTCATTGTCACCAATCAAACCAGAAAGGAGCAGGAAGTAAAAAGAAAAAAGCAAGGAAGAGAAAGTGGATCCCATGTTTGTTTAAAGGAATTAAAAATAAAGGGTTGGTGGGACTGGGGTTAAGGATATTTGCCTTCTATTCCCTACTTTTATGGGGGGGGGGGTTGGTGGGTGGGGGTATTAGCTATTAAAGGGACGGAAATAGAAAAAAAAAGGACCTTTTGTCCTTAATGAAAGAGAATAGAATTGGGACAAAATGACCCTTTTGCCCTGAAGCTTCTATTTGTCCCATTTTCTCATAGCATAACTATTCTTCTTGAGCTGGTTAGGTTTTGATTGTCGTGGGGGAGCCAGAGAGTTGGATTTGATAATTGCTTGTTCTCTTCTGGACAGGAGAGATGAAAGTTAACTTGTAACAATACTTCCAGTATCTATGATGTGATGAATTTACATAAAACTACATCTTTCTTAGATGAGTTGATTACAAAAATAAATTTTGTTGACATGCTGCTGTTCATATCATAAAATAGGGATGTTTTAATGAGAGCTTTGTTCGCTTGGTTGGAGATATTCTTGACTGGCCATATTTGTGCATAGACCAGCTTTGTAATTGGGTATGAAACTAATGGAAGTATACATGCAGTGCATTGCTCAATGGTCTCTTTAGATTCTCTGATGTGGAACTTAAGTTGATCTTTGTTCCGGTCAATCTGGAATCTTGGAACTAAATTCATCTTTTGCTGCTCAGGGTTCTCCAGATCTCGCAGCTGCAAGAGAAGTTGCTGATTATCTTGGAACACGTCATCATGAGCTTACTTTCACTGTTCAGGTAGTTTCCTCACACAAAATCACTTGATTCAGAGAGTATCAAACCAAAATCCTCTTTATACACACGAGACAACTAAAGTTTCCGTTCAAATTTAGGAAGGCATTGATGCACTTGAAGAGGTTATATATCATATTGAAACCTACGATGTTACAACTATCAGAGCCAGCACCCCTATGTTTCTGATGTCTCGCAAAATCAAGTCTCTTGGAGTTAAGATGGTTCTCTCTGGTGAAGGAGCTGATGAAATTTTTGGTGGTTACTTGTATTTCCACAAGGCACCTAATAAGAAGGAACTTCATGAGGAAACATGCAGAAAGGTATTCCGTTGGTGTGAATCATTTCTGTAAGGACCTTGTTAATGTTTTGTTTAAGTCAACATTTTGATTTTGTCCTTGACCTGATGTTGGTGTTCTTCAGGTCAAAGCTCTTCATCTGTATGATTGCCTGAGGGCCAATAAGTCAACATCAGCTTGGGGTGTTGAAGCACGTGTTCCCTTTCTGGACAAAGATTTCATTAATGTTGCAATGAGTATTGATCCAGAGTGGAAAATGGTAATTGAAAATTTCATTATAAATACCCCTTGTCGGTTTTGAACTATTTTCATTCAGTGAAACATCAACTGGTATCAATTTCTGCAGCCTTTTTACTATACTGCTCAAGTATGCCTCCTTAAGATTATTAAAGAATTCCTCACTGTCAATTCACCTGTCGTCATCTTTGTTATTTTCCCTTTCCAATTTGGGGGCTGGATTGACAAAAGGGGGAAGTGATAAGAGAAAACTGCACTCCCTTACTTCTCGCATACACTTCAATAAGGAAGTTCCCTGCTAACTGTCTTATCTGGCTAAAATTCTGCTTGTATGAAGTTTAATTCCTATCATAAGAGCTACCAGTATTCTTTCTTTTAGTTTATGAGCATATATTGATAGGGCTTCCATGTAATTTTGAAGATACTTTGCTGTAGTAAAATAAGTACTAGTATATTCTGTTGTCCAAGTTACTCTATTGCATTTCCTCTTGAAATTCTCAGCACATCTGGAGTATCAGATGGATGTTCCAGGATTGAATATTTTAACGTGTGTTATTCTTGATTAGTTTCCTCAAGGATGGAATTTAGTATACTATGTCATGTATGTTTTAACATATGCAGATAAAACGTGATCAAGGGAGGATTGAGAAGTGGATTTTACGCAATGCTTTTGATGATGATAAAAAGCCGTATCTTCCCAAGGTGTGCAGCTTACCCGTGTTACTATCATTATACTACCTTTTGACCTAATGGATCAGTAGGACTAGGACATCCACTTCCAGTTTCTTATAGGAGTATTTTTCTTGAAAAATTGTGATCTTACTGTTTTATGGGACACTCCAAGAGATTGATAATATATTCTTGTATTTTTGGCTTTAGCACATATTGTACAGGCAGAAGGAACAGTTCAGTGATGGAGTGGGATACAGTTGGATTGATGGTTTGAAGGATCATGCTAGCAAACATGTATGAGATTTTGATTATGGTGATTAATAAAGCCTTCAATTTCATTGGCATCCAATGTCTTGTTGTTAATCTTTTATTATGAACTGTTTCAGGTTACAGATTCAATGCTAGCTAACGCGAGTTTTATATATCCTGACAATACTCCAACAACAAAAGAAGGGTATTACTACAGGTCGATTTTTGAAAAATTCTTTCCTAAGGTTGGTCTATCTCTTTTGCTTTTTCCTCAATTTAGGGGTTGGGCACGTGTATAATACTATAATGTAATTCCTATCTAGCATTGATGGCCCCCTTACTTATTTCTGTAATTCTGTTGCTGTATCCTGTGTTATCTTTATTCATATAGCCCTTCTGTAAAATTTGTTTTTCAGCTTTTTCCCACAGTAGAGGCTTGCCATGCTTCCTTTTTCCTTGTTTTAGTAGATTATTTTGTTCTGTAAGGAGATTATTGATTAGGGAACTTTCAGAATAGGGTTTTGGTAATATTGTAGTGGCGGTTTCTCTTTCCCTCTCTTCTTGAAGGTGTATGGAATAGTTTTTGTTAGGGTTTCATGCGATCTATTCATCTATTGTAGTAGTTCCTCTCTTAGATTCCTTGTAAATGTCCTCCTATAGGTGCTAGGAAATGGAATTGAAGGAATGTTAGGATGAATAATTAAAGTTCAAAGTGTCATTATAAAATCTTAACTTGGTATTGACTATTTAGTTTGTGGATTTGCCAAATACGAAATATCAAAATATTTGATATGGTAGCCTGTAGTCAAGTTTTGTGAATCAAAGTCTTTCATTGTTGCACATTTTATGTCATGCTTTATATCATGATACTAATTGTTTCCTTGATGGTTGTGTTTGACCAGAATGCTGCTAGACAAACAGTTCCAGGTGGTCCAACTGTTGCCTGCAGTACTGCAAAAGCAGTGGAGTGGGATGCCGCATGGTCGAAAAATCTTGATCCATCTGGTCGTGCAGCTCTTGGAGTTCATGACGCTGCTTACCACGAAGAAGAGGCCGGTAAAAATGATATTCCAGTTTAGTGACTCCTGTCAGTCAAGCTCCAGGAGGTCAAGATGGAGTCAAGACCCACAGTTGTCTAAATGAGGACTTGTCGCCGGTGCATTCTCTCTTGAGAAACAATTTCACGGTGCCTTGTTTCAGGAGGAATTTATTGCGTGGACTTCGGGTTGCTTGAAGATGAAAAATTAGCGGCATCTGTTGTTTCTTTCAACTTTAAACAACGCAAAAGATTAGCGTTTTTACATCATTTGTTTTCCTTTTGACAGATTTGTGCCCTCTTCTGATTGAGGATGAATTTTCTTTGATCAGGAATTCTTCTGTATTGTTATTTGCTAATATTGGCCCTTTTGTTTCCGTCCAAATTGGTCTTTTAGGATCATTACTGCCTTCTTTCAGTGATGAGGGTGAGTATAGCTTCTTGTTGTTGCCTATTATAGTAAACAGTTCCTTAGATATATCGGTCTTCTTCCAGTTTAGTCAGAAATTAACGCCTGTTTAGTGTTTAGTGTTTAGTGTTTACCTTTAACATCGGTGTCTTAATGCGTAAGTGTTTACCTTTAACAGTGTGAGTCCAAGTTTATTTTTAAGATAAAGAAAACAGTACAGTTTAACTCGATGAGCAATTTCTTCCCCAGTTTTTACTATTTGATTATAGGACACTCTCTTCAATATGTGATTGATTCATTGAAAGAACGAAACCACTGAAATACTTGTCATATGTAAATCAAGTGAGATTTTTGGTCAAAATGGAAAAAGTGAAACGAGACATAAGGAGTATTACAATACCAGTGCAGAAAGGTCTCAACAGTTCGGTTCAGTCTAGGTGAAAGTAGCAACCAAATTAGCTACTGCACATTTTACCTTTTTGTTCTTGCTAGGGATGAAAAGAGTTGAGATTTCTAGATTGACATGTTAAAATCTTCATGGGTAACAGTAGGTTTTACAAATCTAAACCAGTGATGATTGAACTTCTGCTGGTACTCTATACATAATCTGTACAAAAGCAGTAGGTTTCTTTCCATTGTCATGGTATAACAGTGGAGGATGCAGTTGCAATATATACAATGTTGGGCATTCCAAAGTTAGTTAAAAGAGCACCTAATATCCGGCAAAATCATGATCCCAGAGCGTAATCACTCCGGTATTATTGACTTCTTACAAAAGTCACCATCTACATATACCAGGTAGCTCATTCTGACTTAAAGCAAGAATTTCCTCGTACTTTGAAGCATATACGAAGCCCCATAACTGCAGAAGATAGAAGTCATTATTAACTTCATGAGACTTGAATTGTACACATTTAAGAGACGGACAAGAGGATCAGGGAAAGTTAGTCAAGGATTACCTCAACTTCTTTAACGGCGAAATCTTCTGAAAGAGCAAGGCAAGAATTGCCATAGGTGTCAGATGCAGCACTTGATCCATTCAATCTGTTCAATAATAACACGCAAATGGAACTATAAATCTTCAAAACTCAATAAAGATTAACAAAGGCAACCTACCCCATCATCTCCACCTCTAAATAAAAATAATCTTGCAAAATAGAAGAGGAGATACAGAGTAAAACTTACAGATCGCTGTCAAGGTATAGTGCAAAGTGACGACCACCACCCAGTGCAAGGAAATCAGGAGAACACACTGTATAATACCGATTTATACCTGCAGATGAACATCAAGTATTTCATTATCTACTGAAAAGAATGGTTTCATAAACCACATATAGAAAACCAAATAGATTTTCAATGCACAAGGATATCACTTCACATCCTAGGCAAAGTTTTAAACTAAATACCACACGGCAGTGAAAACCTTTTAGAGCATGTTTGGTATAGTGTTTTTATGTGATGGAAATGGGAATCAATTAACTATTTCCATTACCTAATGTTTGGTATGAGAGAAGTGGTAACATAATCCATTTCCTAAGGGTAACCATTACCACCATTTGCTACCTCTCCCAACCCTATGGTAACTACATTGTTACCTCCTCAATCCCCAATTTGTTACAATTGATTCATTTCCTAAGGTATACCAAACAACTAACATTGGTAATAGTCAACACTGCCCTTTCCCCTTCTTATTTATCCTTTCCTAATCCTAAGTGAAATTTAACATAAGCCGTCTCTCATGGTGTGTTAAGGATGAATTCCTAAAACATATTGAATTTTGGGATAGAGCATAGACCATAGTCTAATATAGTACTCTAAATATGTAGGCACAGCTTCGGTATTGATACCTGTGGGACGATAAATAGCTGGTTGGCCAGCTACATCAGTAAAAAGAAATGTGCTATTTGTCCCCTGAGTATGAATTGAGGGATTAGCCAGGTGTTGAAAAATCAAGGCGATGAATTTAACAAAATACTTCGTATACAGAACAGACTCACCTGATACCTCCTGCTTTTAGAAGGTTTAAGTGGTGCCTCGACCAAGCCACCAAAAACTGCACCTCCTCGATCACCAACCACCTGTCAAATATGGTACAACCGTACCAGACTACCAGATCATACAATGTCTGAATTCCAACGACAAAAACTATATTTTTGAACAACAAAAAAGAGAAACATTCTAGAAGCTACATTACATGCAACTGGCCAGTGAAGAATATTGTCTGTGAAAATAAGCTGAATTCCAATTTCCACAAGTTCACCAGAATCAATCACTCAAATCTTGTGTATGTAGTTTCAAGAGCAGAAACCACCATAGGTGAAATATCATGTCATTTGTCCAGTCATTCTTTCATTTAAAAAGATACGAGTATCCAAAACAAGGACACGTTTATAACAAAAGTACTTTCATTGACAAACACACACAATGCAAATTGCAGAATGAATATCTTTGATTAACAGTCACTGTATAGGCACTGGAGTAAGTGCAAGAGTTTTAGGCTTGTATTGTACTAATACATACAATCACAAACGGGTATAAAGGTTCTTGAAGAAATAACTAATAATACTCATTACAACTGAGATTCGAGACAGTAAGATAAAGAGGAAAAGAAGATACCAGCAGGCTCAAGCCAGGGCAGAGCAGGCTCTTCCGATAAAGGGTTGAGAGTGAAATGCCATGCCTCCATGTGCTGCAGTACACAAGAGAACAGTTAGCATACAGGTCATCAAACATTGCACAATGAACGAAACAAATTTTCAGAAGCTAAAATCAAAAAATAAAACAAAATGTGATCCAACACCTGTAGAGCAACACCCATTTTCGTCCTTTAACAAGGGCTGGAAGGGAAGCATAGAGTATGATCCTGGTTTTCTCTGAAAGAAGCAATGACTTTTCAGACATGTCTGGGAGTTCAGCCAGTGATAAAATCTGTTCATTTGTCCTCTCTATTGGACTCATGTTTCCTCCATCTTGATTACCATCTTTACCATCAGTTTTAGCTTCAGACTTTGGCGTTCTCTCGGATGCTTGACTCCGGAACCATGCTAATCTGGTTGCATAATTCATAGCTTTACCAATAGACTGTCTCCCCTTAGAAATCAACCCTCTCTTTCCACTACTCTCTTTCACTACACTCACTTTTTCAGGTTCTGCCATTACAGGTTCAGGCTTGATTTCAGCTCCAGCTCCAGTTTCAGGTTCTGATTCAACTTTAACAGTTGCTATATTATTAGTACTATTATCATTATTCTGCTGTCCATCTTCTCTTTCGGCACTAAAGTAATCATCTTTTAATAGAGAATAAAGAAAGGCAGTAAAAGATGAGGTATCAGGTCCATCAACTGAATTTAAAGAACCCTCTTCACAAATTGACTCTTGCTGACTTTCCTCTGAGTCCATTTCATCATTCTCCTAAAAACAAAAGGGATAGAGAGAGAAACCAGTCTTAATTACCATAAAGGTAAACCCAAAAACAGCAAAATTACTATAATTTATGAAATTGGTACATAAATTGCTTCAAATTAAGCTTCAGTAACATCAAACCATGAAATTATATTCATGTGCAATCATCAAAACCATAAAATAGCTTTAACTCAAGCTCAAGTAACATCAAAACCCATGAAATTAAATTGCACTTGAGTCCAATTAAATCATCAAACCAAGCTCAATGAACAACAAACCCATGAAGTAAATTCAAATCAAATCATCAGACCCTCGAAATGGCTTCAAATTAAGCTCAATTAACATCAAACCCATGAAATAATTGAACTAAAGTCCAAAAAAATCATAGAAAAATAAAGAAATTGCAAGATAAATAGAGAGAGAAAGACGTACAGAAGGAGAAGGGGGATTCTTGGAGATTTTATCAGAAATGGGGTTAAGTAGGATAGTGGTGAAGTCTGAGAAAAGATTGACTGCTTTACTACGAAGAGATCGTTGCTTCCCCATTTATTTTCCCAAATTTCACCAATCATCAAAAATCCAAACACAAAGGATCATCAATATAAATGATAAACTTTTTTAAAAAATAATACGATGAAGAATCGTTCCAAAATAGGAAAATTTGTGGATTTGGTCAATATCAAGGGAGATTATGATTTATGAGAACCCAAAAACCCAAACCCTGAAAAGATAGACCAGACCGCAAACAGAAAGAAGAATTAGGCAGCAAGTCGTTGTCAGTTTTTCTGTTTTAGCTTCATCCTAAAGTTATCAGATAACATGTACTCCATACTCTATATATTTATAACATAATTGACAAATTACAGCATCAACAAGACTCCATGGCCCAATGGATAAGGCGCTGGTCTACGAAACCAGAGACTCTGGGTTCGATCCCCAGTGGAGTCGTTTTTTTGTTTATGAATGGTGGTCAGTGGTCACTTTTTCTTCTTCTTTTTCTTTGTGTTTATGAGCAACTGTTAAGACCCATTATATTCTATTACTAAATTTAGGTATCATGTACTGCCTCTGTTCCTTAATGTTTTTTACGCTTTGAAATATGTGTTCAAAGTATGAAAACTTTGACCGTGGATTCTGTTATATACATCAAAATGTTATCATATAAGATCTTGTTAAATTGATCTCGTTTAGACCTGATCAAATGACGGGTCGGGCCGGACCTAGGCTTAAAAATCAGCCCGCTTGGTCGGGCCGAGACGGGCCAAGATTCGGCCCAAAAAATTGTGCCCAAACCCGCTATTTTCGGGCCTAAAATACCGGGCTTTTCGGGCCATTTTTGGGCTGGGTTAAATTTATAACTTAAAAGTGTGGTTTTTGTGTTTCCCAAACCCGCCCAAAAAAATTAAAGTTTCGGGCCGGACAGGAAAATTCTGCCTAAACCCACAAAAAATTCAGGCGGGCGGACGGGCCGGGCTCGTCTTGATCAGGTCTAGCCCCGTTATGTATTTTCAAAATATCAAATTTTTATAATTTTTTCACATACGGAAATAGATATATAAGTCGTTAAATATTGCATTGGAGTCCGTGCAAATAGTCAGCGTAAAGAACATTAAGGAACGAAGGTAGTATGTACTTAAAGTTTTTTAAAGAAAAAAAAATTGACGGAAAAATTTACACTCGAAAGTGACACATATCACTCCCAATATCTATTTAAATACTACCTAGGACGGTAGGAGTTTTTTTTTTTATTTATTTATTAATGGTGGTCACTTCTTTTTTCTTTTTATTTTTGATGGAACCTTTGATGAGTGTTCATGAATCATGAGTACTTTGTTAAGACTCATTATATTCTAACTAGCATTTGAGCACCCGTGAATGCACGGGAGCATTTTTAAGGTGTTATATAAACTTGTATTGCTTAACATACAATAACTTTAGGTATTATGATATAAATATATAATCAAATAGAACCACATTTATATATTTAAGATTATTAATAAATTAATCTAACAACATTTAGAAGGAACATCAACGATAGTGATGTATAATATGATGTCAATAGAAAAATAAACAGTTAATAAAATAATCATAATACGTTGACGAAAAATCAAACTTAGCCATAAAAAAAAAAAAAAATAGACCCAAAGTAAAACACACATTACCTCTGAATATGGTATGATGATATACAGTGATTGTGTAAGTGATACAACGGAAATGATTGTTAGTCAAATTATTTATAAGAGAGTGCATGGAAGATGAGAGGTTGATGAAGAAGGTGTTTAGTTTCTTATAATTTATTTTGAGTTAATTTTTTTAAAAAACTATTAACTCATAAGTACTAATGTTTATTGTTATTGTTATGGAATATCAATACATCAATACATCAATACATAGTATTTAAAAAGCAAAATCAATTACCATTCATTGCCATGTGTCAATCTGCTTTTGGTTGCCATTTGTCAGTCTACTTTTGGTTGTCATGTGTCACTCTACTATTTTGTTTGCCATGTGTTTTTCAACGCTCTTTTAACTAGTCAGTGACTCAATGCTCTTCTTGCCCTTCACATTCGCTATTTAATATTTTAATTACAATTCCTCTTGGGCTTCACATTCTCCCTGTAACATATTTCATCCATAAATTCCTTTAAAGTTTATCACTTAAATAATTGGATATTTTAGTTCTCAATTTACAATTCTTAATTTTGATTTTACCTTTCTAATTTAAATTTTACTGGCTTTAGGAAATTTGGTTAGAATCATTTCTACCTCAAAGCCAAAAGTTCAAGATTTATTCCCACATGTTATTAAAAAAGGTTTCGTATTGATTTTTTTATTTCAACTTTTCGAATTATTGATAAACCATATAATTTTTGCTCTTTCAAGGAGAAGGTGTTGTAGAGGAATTGAAGAGTAATAGGAAAAGGGCGTGGATGATTTTGCAGCATTTCCCTATTGTAGCTATGCACGCCATCCACTAGGTATAAATTATTTTTTATTTGTTGGTCATGTAAATGAAAGAAAATTTCCCCTATTTCATTAGATATTTTTTTTAATCATACTCCAATATCTACAACAAAGGATTAGCAATCTTGTGATAAAATTCATCTTCTAATTTCCTAAAACCAATGTCAATTTGTTGCGATAGAATATGTGTCAATATTGTGTTAATATTGTATAGTTTTAATTATGTTAAGTTACCTTCCTGACCTTGCTAGGTTAATTACGTTGTAATATATATACGTTGAGAATCAATGAGAAGAGATGAGATTGAGCCGTAATTTGACATGGTATCAAGAGCTTAGGTTAGAAACCCTAAATTTTTTTCCGCAAATCGTAGAGGTAGCCGTCGTCCCCTTCCATGGACACTGACGGACAGAGTATCCCAAGGCCACCGCCGGCCATTGACCTGGACTACCATCTGGGCTCCGGCGACGGTCCGGGAATTGTGATTACCCCCATAAAATTGAGAGGAGCAACGAATTATGATGAGTGGGCGAAAGCTATACATAGATCGCTTTCAAAGTTTAAGTATGGTTTTATCGATGGTTCGATTACGGAGCCTACGTCCGATGCAACCAAGATGAAGCTTTGGTTGGTGGTTAACTCTATGGTGGTGTCGTGGATAAATAACAGCATTGATGAACACTTACGTTCAACTCTAGAGGATTTTGATATTGCTACTGAGTTATGGGACCACTTGAGGAAGAGATTTTCTGTTGTGACGGGAGCTAGAGTTTGCCATATCAAGATGGCATTGAGTGGCTGCACACAGGCAGTTTTTGAGGGAGTTACAGAGTATTACGGCCGACTGTCGAAGCTATGGAAGGACTATGTCATGTATGCAAGGGTGCCGCGGTGTTCGTGTTCCAAGTGTACGTGCAACATAGCCAAACAGGTTGGTGATATACGTGATGAGGATCAGTTGCATTATTTTTTAATCGGTCTAGAGGATCATTACGAGGCTATCCGAGCCCAATTGTTGGCTCAGACTCCTTTACCTTCGTTGGATGAGGCGTATCAAACGGTAATCAACACGGAAAACATGCGTGCCAAGGGAAGTAAAGGGAAGGAGAGTGTGATGGCATTTAAGGTAGAGTCCAAGGGTCGTTCGAATATGGAGATGCAAGCGACAAATTATGTAATCACTGCAATAGAGAGGGACACGAGGAGGAGAGTTGCTATCAATTGATAGATTTTCCCGACTGGTGGGATGAGAAAAAAAGAGGAGGAAGAGGGACTGGAAGAGGGGGCAAGATGGCTGGAAGAGGAGGCAGAGGCACGAGGGGTGCTGCGGGTCCAGCAGTGTGTGCTAACGCTGTGACCAGCAGCAGTCCAGCAGCTACGGGGAGTGCAGGGAAGCAGCATAATAGCGCTGGGCAGCAGCCTCTTACACATGACAATGCTGATTTAATTCGTATGGCCTTGTAGGCGTGACAAGCACATAGGTTCAGCAAATTGTAGACATATTGTCTAAACCATCAATTAAATTGCAAGGTAATGTAGATTTACGGTGGATTGTTGACACCGGAGCTTCGAATCATGTGACGGGTGATATCTCGATTTTGAGAAATGTCAAAACCTCAGTAAATTTCCCGGTAGTGTTACCGAACGGTTACTCGGCAAACTCAAATCAATATGGGTCCGTTACATTGGAGGGTGGTTTTGTATTGAACAATGTTTTATTTGTGCCTAAAATAAACTGCAATTTAATTTTTGTAACTCAATTAAGCGACGAATTAAAATGTTCTGCTCAGTTTACTGACAAAATGTGTGTGATTCAGGATCGTTTGACGAGGACGGTGATTGGCGTGGGTGAACGACAAGAGGGACTATATTTTTTCCGAGGAGTGCCACGAGTGAGGGTGTGCGCAGTGGAGTGCGTGGTCGATCTGTGGCATCAACGAATGGGAAATCCGCTGGATAAAGTTTTAAAGTTACTCCCTCCTGTGAGTAATTCTAGTAGAAGAAAAAATAAAATTTGTGATGTATGCCCGCGTGCAAAACAATGTAGGGAGAGTTTTCCAATTAGTAACAATCATGCTAGTAGAATGTTTGAATTAGTTCATCTTGATTTATGGGGTCTGAAGGAAATAATGCCCTTGGTCCAAGTATGCATTTAATGTTAAGTCTAATAAATGCGGTTCAGTATTAATTAACAAGTTAATAATTCAGTGAGATCAAGTGAGCTGAATGCCTAGCTAGAGACCGCTTCAGTTCAAGTGGAATTAATGATATTAATCCACAGCTTACTCTTGACTGAACCCGTAGGGTCACACAAATAGTACGTAAACGGATCAAGTATTTAATGGCATTAAATACTCCATCTATGGACATTCGGAATCGACGGATCTTGGTTTCAGTGGGAGCTAAGATCGTCAAAGGCAAATAATGAATACTCCGGAAACGATGATATTGCTGGAAACGGAAATATGGATCGTATCGGAAATATAAATATTATCCAAGTCGTAGATGTTGCCGAAAACGGAAACATGGTACGTATCGGAAAATATTACCGGAAATGGAAATATTGCCGGAATCTAAAATATTGCCGGAAACGAAAATATTGTCGGAATCGGAAATATTATTGGAATCGGAAAATAATTCCGGAAACGGAAATATTAAATATTTGTTCGAAACGGAAATTAATTCTGGAATCGGAAATGTTAAATATTGTTCGTATCGGAAATGAATTCCGGAATCGGGAAATTAATCGGAAGCGCGTCGTACGAATTAGCATCGGACGAGACTTGCTAGACGAAGGCCCAACACGAAGCCAGGCCCGCGTCCAGCAAGCCTGCGCGCCACACAAGGCAGCCAAGGCCACGCCAGGCCCAGCGCAAGGCCAGGCCCAGCAGGCCAAGGCGCGCGCACGAGTGGGCTGCGAGATGCGCTGCTCGCGTGGGCTGCGAGGCTCGCGTGGGCCGCAAGGCTTGCGTGGGCTGAGCGCCCGCAAGGGTCGTGCTCGTGGGTGTTTGTGTCTGATACAAATCCTAAATCTAAAGGGGTTTGTTCAAAGATTAAATTCCTAATCCTATATAGGATAAAATAGTTAATAAGAGTTTTAATATAATTCTAATTAAGCTAATTAGTATCCTAGTAGGATTCCAATTCTCTTTCCATATCCCTATAAATATGTGGCCTAGGTTCACAATTTAAGGGCGAGTTTAATAAGTATTCAAACAATAAAAGCTAGGATTTTTAAGCAGAAAAATCAGCCATAATATTTGCCTATTTTAGCCGAAAATAATAGTACCTTAAGGGCGATTCTAGTTGGTCAATCTTAAGGCGGATCCGGACGTGCTGTACGTGGACTTTCTACGGAGGGACGACAATTGGAGTCCTAAAGACTTGTTCTTGTTCGGTTCGGGCGCAGCTAGGGAGGGCACGCTACAAAGTGTATGCATCCTAGACTAATTATATGATTATGTGCAATTAGTATGATTCCTGGCATTAAGGTTTTTCCTCATGATTTATGTTGTTCATATGTATCATAACCTAACAGTGGTATCAGAGCCTCTTATTAATTGCATGATCTATTAATTGCTTAAGATGGTTAAATTTTACAAATCTGCAAAGAATTAAAAGGGGTGATTAATTTTCGTAATTGTTAATTAATTGCAAATTGCGTTTATTTAATTATATGTACGCAGTTTTTCGGCAGTTTCTTCGTTACTCAACCAAATCGAGTGATTTTTGTGTCAATTCCGCATGTAAAAGGCATTCTAAATTTTGACAAAATTATTATTTTTCGGCCGAACCCAGAATTCCCAAATTCGAAGCCTAACTATGACTTTTCGGAGGTTTTAGTTTTTCGAACGCAAAAGTTTGTAATTTTAAGATGCTAAATTGAATATTTGCGAATCTTGTTGTTAAATCTTGAATGTTTTATTGACCTACTGTATATGTTTAATAAATTTGAATGCCTAAGTGATAAGGCGTTTTTCCGTCGTTGAAAAATCAACGCCTCAATCAAACAAAATTTATAGAACCACTAGACTAACCAACTATATGAACTATAGTGGCAAGTAAAGGGATCGTCCCAAAGAAACGATGGTTCTCGAGTTTAAATGTCAAGCTAATTCGAAGGGAGGTTTGATTTGAATTATCACTAAGATGCTAAACTAAGAATTAAACTAGATTGAATCAAGGAAGCTAAACGTTAGGGAATTGGGGATAGTCTAGGGAAATCGGGGGAAATGAACTACCATCTAGTAATCATGAATGATGCAATGAAATAGCACATAGGGGAATGAAAACTAATGACGTACTCGCCACATCTCGGATAGAGCACGCGAAGCAACCTAGCCTATAGAAAAGCTTTCGCATAGTCCTAAGCTAGATTAGCTTGCATATAATAGGAACTATCATTCACTTGCATGAATTAGGCTCACAATGTCTTGCCAAACCTAAATCATACATTCCAACCTAATTCAATCAACTAGCATTTGCAACTACTACTCAATTGATCATGGAAAATCCTAGCACTAAATCAATTTAATCACATCAATCATTCATCAATCAAATCATCAAATTCCCCTAATTAGGCCCCTAGATTCTCCCCTTTACCTAACCTAAATCTACTCACTAGCCATTCTAGAAATCAAGAAATCCATTAATTCTACACTAACAAGCATGAAATTGAAGGATTAGGAAGAGAGAATCAAAGACTAGAACAATCAATTGAACAATCAACAAGAGAATTAAAGATCAAAGTAACTAAAGTAAAATCAAGAAGAATTCAAGAATAGAAGGAATTATAGAACAATCAACAATCACAACAAAAGCAAGAATTAAGAAATTGAATTGAATTGCACAAAATTAGAAGAAGAGTTTAGAGAATTACAAATTGATGCTTCAATGGAGGAGAGTTTCTCTCTCTAGAAATGCTGAAAAACTAACTTTGAGAGTCTAAAATTATCAACTAAAATTCTACACTTAACAAAATAATCGAAAATTCTATTTATAAGTTTCCCCAAATAGAAGCCAAAATTCGAATAAGAGCAGCCCGCGCAGCCATTCGGTCGCACAGACCTTTTGTGCGACCGAACGTAAAAGAGTCATGCGAGCAAATACTGGGTCCTGTGCGAGCGAAGGCAGCGAAGAACACTTCCTTCGTCATGTGCGACCGAACGAAGAACCCTGTTCGGTCGAATGGGGTTTCTTTGGCTCATAATTCCTCTGCAGCATGATTCGCTCGAACGGAGGGCCTTGTGTGGGCGCACAACTCTTGTGCGGTCGAGTTGAGAGACTTGTGCGGTCGCATCCCAAATTAGGGACATTCTGCATCCAAAAACCAAACATGTGCGACCGAACAACAGAGCACGTTCGATCGCACAAAACCTGTGATGTCGAATAGTAGGCTCTGCGGTCGCATCCCAAATTAGAGACATTCTGACTCCAAAAATCAATCTTGTGCGACCGAACAACAGAGCACGTTCGATCGCACAGAACTGGATATTCCTTGTGCCCATTTACACTCCTCTGTTCGGGCGCACAAACCATCACTTGATCGCACAAGCCCTGTTTTGGCTTGATTCTACTTGTTTTCCATCACTTTTCATCATAATCACCTATAAAGCACAAGATGGAACGGAACTTATAAAATTCACACAAAAATCTACAAAAACTATAAAAAAAGGTATAAAAACTAACATAAAATCCTAAGCTAAGAGAGACATAAATGTCGCTCATCAAACTCCCCCAAGCTAAGCGTTTACTAGTCTCTAGCAAACTAAACTCAACTAGGAAAGAATGAGCAACTAATTGAATCCTAAAAACTGACAAACACAAAAAAAAAAACAGCAAATCTAATCAAGGCAAGACTAAAAATGAAAAGCACAAACCAAGAAAAGAAAGAAAGAAAAGAAGAAGAAAAGTAAAGAGAAGAAAAGAAATTAAACTACAAAATCCAAGATAGGGCCTTTATTATGGAACGAGTATAAAAGAACACTAACATTACCAATCAAATAAATGAGTACACGCTAACTAATGTCCTAAATCGAGTGAAAGATTCAAGTGCCAAGCAAAGCGAACTAAGGGTGAACACTAATCAATTCCCCTTCAACCGAGCATACCACATCAAATCTCTAGATCTTTTCCACCCTTGAGAGTAGCGTCTCGAGACACCGTGAAGGCGCCGGAGAAAATAAGATAGGCTACCCGACATCTTAGCATGACAATCCCATTCTATAAACTTCACCAAATCCTCCCTCCACCAACAATGACTCAACTCTAAAGGGTCAAGAGGACTTTTAAGGCGTAACGTAGGCTAGGGGTAAGGTGTGGAACAAATTTGGTAATTTGGTGCTCATACCTAAAGTGAAGCGCAATGATAGAACTCAACTCAAGCAAAACGAACCAAATACAAACTCATACCACCTATTTGGGGTACCCCCAAGCTTATTCAACAACAATTCTAAACTACAACTCTTTTTGCACTTTTCTTGATTTGATTTTCTCTTTTTTTTTTGCGTTTCAATTGAAACTTTTCTCATGCCTTGTTTTTCTCTATTTTTGGCTTTTTCAAAACTTTTACTTCTCATTTTAGCTTTTGCATCATTTATTCACTATATACAACACATTTCCCAAACTTTGCCATTCATACCAATAAACATCATTCCTCAAATATGCATAATCATTCCAAAACCAACAAGCATCATAACTCTAAACGTCACTATCACTTCTAAGGGTGAAAACAAAACAAAGGCTATTAGGTTTGTAATGTGCTCATAAGAAATGAAGGGGCAAGGCTCAAATGGCTAGCAAGGGGGCAAATGCAAACAAAAACATATGAGGAAAATAGAAAATAAAGTCCTAAACTAAAAAGAAAAATAGTCACCAAAATAAATGCCTCTATCGTCCCCTAAAGTAGTTCGGTCGCGGTCTCGGGAAGGAAATAGTCAAATTCGGGAAGTAAGAAAGTCAATGCCAAGGATCCATGCCACTCAAAATATATGTATATGTGTTTGGGCTAATTTGAACATGAACCTCACATGGGAGAAAATACCACTCTCTCCGGTTTCAAATCACTAGAGAGATCGACACCATCTTACCACAAGCCAAGGGTTCAAGACGCATGCTACCCAAAGTTCTAACCAACTTCCTTAACACCAAATCCTAAATTCGACCCAAGACATTAAAAACCGTGTAAACATCTACCAATTGGGAATAAAAGCATTCTAGTCTACAAGTTCCAATTTTATTTGCCCAAATCAAGAATATTGCCTAAGAAAACTTAGAAAAACTTGCCTCGACAAAAGGAAGGGAAAAAGAAGAAAAAGGAAAAGAATAAGAAAACACACCAAATATGAAAACAAAAAGAAACAAACAAAACAAACGAAAAGAAAAGAAACTAAAATCAAACTAAAAACAAAGAAACTAACATATACAAGTGCACATAATGGTATGGTTTCCAAAACATGAGCATCACAAATAGGTAACTACACAACAAAACTCCGCCCAAGCTAGAAATAGGCCGTGTCCTCAAGGCCTAAAACTAAGCAAGGAGGGGCACAACTACCCATCCAACCAAATGCCCCATATGCAAGATGCCCGTCCCAAAGAATGCATGTGAGATAGAAGGATATTACCCGAAATGTCGTGGGAGCAAGTCCCGCAAAGAACCGGTAAAAACCGAACAAACTCACCAAAATAACGACGAACAAGGCATAGGTGGAAAGTGGGAACCCACATCAACGAAACCAAACCATACGAAACACTCAAAAACAATCAAAAAAAATGTTAGTAGACAAGGCCAAATGGCCAAAACAAACACAAAACAAACAAAAACCCATCATCATATATACAACCACATGAAGTGGCAAGAAGATCACACCAACAAACATCAAACACTCCCCATAGCAAACCCCTACTCCGCATTTCTCCCCGAAGCTAATCACAAGCATACCATCACATCAAGATGGGGGAGAAATGGGGTGAACCCTAAGAAGAAGGGCCCGGGGTATGCCCTTTACCCTTGGCATCATAAATCCTCCAATGTTCATCCCGCTCAAGACGATAAGCACGAGCCGCGTCATCGATGAACGGGGTGAAATTGTAGGTGGGGTCCACATCGGGACCCGAAGCGTCGGTATAGGGCGGCCAACCATATTCGTGTTAGGTTATGATTCATATGACAAAACATAAATCATGCGGAAAAACCATAAAGCCAGGAAAGCATATTATTTACACATAATCATTTAGCATAGTTTAGATGCATACACTTTGTTGCGTGCCCTCCCTAGCTGCGCCCGAACCGAACAAGAAAAAGTCTTTAGGACTCCAAGTGTCGTCCCTCCGTAGATAGTCCACAGCCCGTCCGGATCCGCCTTAAGATTGACCAACTAGAATCGCCCTTAAGGTTGCTTAGAAATTTCGGCTATTAGGTGCAAGTGTATAGCTGATTTTTTCTTCAAAATCTTACCTTTAGAATACTTCAATTGTGTCTATAAATTATGACCCTAGGAACCTATTTATAGAGGTATGGAAAAGGAATTATAATCCTACTAGGATTTGGATTTATTAATTAGAATCCAACTTGAACTCTAAATAATAAACTTAATCTATTAGGATTAGGATTTAATCAATACACGAATTCCGATAGGATTAGGATTCGTTACGAACATGAACATCGTATGGCCACGAGCATCGCACCACCCGCGCAGGCCTTGCGGCCCACACGAGCAGTCGCTGCTCGCAGCCCAACAGCACGCTTAGCGTGCGCGCGCCAAGGCCTTGTTGGGCCTGGCGAGGCTGTGGCAGCTCAATGTTGGGCGCTCGGCTTGCTGGGCGCGGGCCTGGCTTCGTGTTGGGCCTTCGTCTAGCAAACCTCGTCCGATGCTAATTCGTACGATGCACTTCCGATTAAATTCCCGGTTCCGGAATTCATTTCTGATACGAACAATATTTAATATTTCCGATTCCGGAATTAATTTCCGTTTCGAACAAATATTTAATATTTCCGTTACCGGAATTATTTTCCGATTCCGATAATATTTCCGATTCTGACAATATTTCCGTTTCCGGCAATATTTCCGATTCCGGTAATATTTCCATTTCCAATAATATTTTCTGATACGTACCATGTTTCCGTTTCCGGCAACATCTACGACTTGGATAATATTTATATTTCCGATACGATCCATATTTCCGTTTCCGGTAATATCATCGTTTCCGGAGTATTCATTTCTTGCTTGTGACGATCTCAGCTCCCACTGAAACCAAGATCCGTCGATTCCGAATATCCATAGATGGAGTATTTAATGTCATTAAATACTTGATCCGTTTACGTACTATTTGTGTGATCTTACGGGT
Source organism: Spinacia oleracea (assembly GCF_020520425.1). NCBI lineage: Eukaryota > Viridiplantae > Streptophyta > Magnoliopsida > Caryophyllales > Amaranthaceae > Spinacia > Spinacia oleracea. The sequence goes on along the minus strand of NC_079489.1, from coordinate 134,280,081 downwards.
TCAGTCAAGAATAAGCTGTGGATTAATATCATTAATTCCACTTGAACTGAAGCGGCCTCTAGCTAGGCATTCAGCTCACTTGATCTCACTGAATTATTAACTTGTTAATTGATACTGAACCGCATTTATTAGACTTAATATTATATGCATACTTGGACCAAGGGCATTATTTCCTTCAGTCTCCCACTTGTCCTTAGGGACAAGTGTGCATTTACCTAATTCCTTTGTCGCTCGATGCTTGTTGTTGAACATAAGGTAAGAGTTGTCATCCTTATTATGTCCCGAGGTGTTTCTCGGTTTCAGAGTTCAACTGATCAAATAAACAGATAATCATAGCCTATGATTCATCCGAGCACGGCCATGCATTTTACAGTTTCTAGCTCTCCGAGTGGCCTTGTACAACTTTTAAGCATCTCATCCCGATTTATGGGAGGACAATCCCAATCTTGCGATCTTGAGATTAGACTTCGTTTGATAGGTGATTACCTGAGCGTTGCTTTTATAGCATCCTTTTACGGTGCGACGGTTGGTCAACGTCAAAGCAACCAGTTCTCAAACAAGTAATCTCAAATCACTCAGGTATTGAGGATTTAGTGTCTAATAATTTTAATGAAATTTACTTATGACAGATTTTCATCTCTTACAGTAAAGTTTCATAGGTCTGTCCGATACTAGTCTTCCCAAAGTAAGTATCTATGCAAATGATTATGACATTGCCATGTCCACATAGTTCAAGAAACAGAACTACTAGTCATCTTGCATTCTAGTCGTCTAACGTTTTCTATGCGTCCAATTTTATATAAAAAAACCGACCAGGGACCATTTTCAACTTTTGACATTCAAGTTCACTTGATAGACATTTCTTAGTCACAAGACTGGTCCTGACTGTCTATCTTAAATATTTCGTCAAATTGAAGGGACTCATCATTTAATACTAAACCAAGATTAAATGGAATATGAAAATACATTTCATATATGGTAATTGTTCAACCCCAATGTTTCACAACCATGGGCCTCAAACCCATCTTTAAAACAATTCATGGAATTCAAAGTTATGCTTGATTTCCAGTGCTACAATGTGAGTGTTGCTTCTCACTTGTTGCATAGGTTTAGTTATCATGCTTTTCCAATCTTAATATCCTTTTCATCGAATGTTCTCCGAGATATGATGATAAGATCTTTTTGAGTTTGTTTATTATGTGATCTAGTCTTTCTTACTTTGATAGTGGTTTTACGCATTTTGCAATGAAGAACCATCAAGTTAGCAGACGTTTTTCTTGCTTCAAGAGTGGTTCTACGCATTTTTCAATGAAGAACCATCAAGCCAGCAGATAGGTGATCTACCCAAGTTCAGTGAAGAACTTTAAACAACCCTGTTTTATTGCTTCTTAGGCAATAATTACTTTTACTTCAACTGTATAGGTTGCTAGTGATGCTTTGTTTGGATTTACCTATCCAAGCAGTTCATAGATATGTGGAAGACTCTCCAACTATATCTTAGAACATAGAAATTATTATTTTAATTTCCCACGCAACAACTCATGGTCTTCAATCCATGTTGCCATTTAAAAACACGATGCTCTTTAGCTCGTCTTTGTCAATGGTTAACTCCAAAGGAATCTTGCTTGATCCTTTGCCAGTGTTTATGCGTGTAGCATCAATATTAGCATATCTTTATTTCCTTGAATCAAGGATTATTCCTATGTACCTTTTCAAGTACCATAAGTATTCTTGATCTCAATCTAGTTGATCTTCACTTAGATCAATAGAGATTGGTATATGTTCGTCATGCCTAAAGTCATACGATAAGTTTTTGGCGATCCTCATATTATATCATACATGATAAATTCTTTTGCAGAATAATTCCCAATTGAATTCTATTCATGTAAGTTTAGCTCATCTAGTTTCAGTAGATACTAAATCCAGCTAAATTCTTTGACATATAATATAGGTTAAGAATCTTACTTAGATCCTTTGATGTTTAACTTAGTAAACGCTTATACATAGTTCAAACATCTTTTACTTAGATTTACTCACATGGGTCGAATATCTCCAATGGAGTATTTCGTGTTTGATTTAGTAAATGCCAATACTTAATCCAAAACAACATTATAAGATCTTTGTAAATAGATCTTAAAACCCAGTATGCACTAAGTTTCGCCTTGGTCCGTCATTGATGAATAGTTTCAAATCTAAGTCATTAGCATTTGAATGTCATTTAACAATAGAGAGATATGTGTGTGATACACATAGGACCAATTAAGTTTTATGTAGTCCCACTAAACTTCTTATACATCTATAAGATTCATGTATATTTTATGAAACTAAAATACTTATTAGCTTCACTAAAATACAATTCCAATTCCCAATTGCTTGCTTAAATCTGTACTTAGATTTCATAAGCTAGCTTTCCTTTTCAAGCATTTATTTGGATCCACAAATCCTATGACATACCATGTACATAGTTTATTCCAACATTTGATTGAGGAATTCTTTTGTCATCCAATTGCCATATGTACCAATATGCAATCAGTGCTTGAATTATAGACTTAAGCATTACGATTTTGCATGAGGTTTCAACACAATCCACACCGTGAATTTGCTTGTAACCTTTAGCAACAAATCTAGCTTTGTGTGTGAACACAATTTCATGTTTGATGGTTTTTATCAAACTTGCAACCAATAGGTGTGAAACTATTCTTGCAAATCAACAAAATTTCAATTTTGTCATCAAAACATTGGTTATGTTTTATGGCCTCTAACCATTAAAAACATTTGAGTTTATATATGGCCTCTAACCATTTTAGGGAATCTGGGTTTCGTCATAGCTTTCTTACAAGTCACAAACTCATTAATCTAGCTACATGATAATAGTTTGACTGCAAGTTGTAGGTTTCTTCACTATCTAATAGAAGAATCGCATAGCTTCAGTGACCTGAACTCCATGATTCTTCACTATCTAATAGAAGAATCTCATAGTTTCAGTGACTTGAACTCTATGCCTACTTGGGTATAGAACATCAAACAAATAGAATATCAATAGCCACTTGAAAGTCCTTTGAATATTCTGTTCTCCTTGAAGCACTTGTGAAGTCTTCTAAGAGATGTCTATTCTTTAAAGCCACTTCTAAAGTCCTCAAAGAATAATTGTTCGGATTTTCTAAAGAACTTCGAAAAGCCTCTAGAATCTCCGTTTTATGTTTGTTGTTCTCCTCGAAGACTTTCGAGGTCTATTTTCTCCCACTTGTCATTTTGGAAACGAATCTCCAAAAGAACATCATTTCGAGCAAACAAACATTATGTTCTCAAAATTCGTGGTAGAAATAATACCCTTGTGTCTCATTTGAATAAATCACAATGAAACATATATCTATTATTGGGCCTTAGTTTGTTTGAATAACAAACACTAAGCTCCCACTGAGTTTTGCAACTCCTTAGATATATATTATGAAAAGATATTCTGAAATTACTTTTCAATAGCTTTGACGAATTTGGTTTAGTTTGGTGGTAGTTGAGCATTTTGTTTTAGAAATTATAGGAAAAGTCTATATGATTCATCATTGATCGAATCAAGTACCAATTGACTTCGATCATTCCAACGTAAATATGCCATATCTTATGGAGCTAGATCGTTAAACACACAATCATAGATGATCATATTTGGTCTTAAAGTAATCATCGTCATGATCTAACCTAGATCTTTATGATTTCTTGCCATGTGGATTTATACTTCTGAATCTTTGAACTAGCCAAACAGATTCAAACTTATATCACTTTGAGTAAATAAACCTATATTCACTCAAATCTATGTGAAATAATAAAGTCATAAAACCTTTCTTTAGCTTTGAACTCTATTGTCTAGGCGTTCTAACAATAGTTCATATATTTTGTTACTTTCAACAAGTAAGACTAGCTTGTCTTGAATTGATCTAGAAATCAATGAACTTTCAAAAGTCCATCAAAATAGAGCTTTTGAATGTTAACTTGTTGATATGGTCTAAGCAACAATGCCAAAGATTAGTGGAACTCAAATCAAGGGTTTGATTTGAACCTAGTAAAGTTTTATTGTTAAAGAGTTGTTTGTTTTAATCAAGCATATTGACTTAACCCATAAATGACCATTTTATTCAAATAAACAAACAAACATTGTTTTTGTTTTTCTTGAATGCGAGCCTTTCTGTGTTTGAAGCAGAAATTTAGGTATGCTGATTATGGAACAAAATAGCCATTAAGTTCCAGCCTTTGAAAGGACTTAAAACAAACTAGATGACCCTACAACTAATGTAGCATTGCCATGATTCATTTCCCACTTGTAGGTCATTAGTGTAGCCTAGCTTCCATTGTTTGAGTTATTACCGAAGTAAGAACCTCAAGCGGTATATGATACCAAGGAAGTTTGATTGCTAGGTCACTTCTCTTTAAACATAAACTTATAGGTAGAAACGGAATTGTAAATTCCTTTCATTTGTTCCTTTGTTTTCCTATTTCTTGTACCCTTTCTAATAGCCTTAAGAATTGAATTCTCTAGTGTTGACTTTTATACCTTGTTTAGACAAGTCCAATGTCACTTCAACAAAGTTCTTACCATTTTATGTTGAATATTAAGTTTCAACTAGATGATCTTACCAGAAGCTTCTAAAGTTCTCTAATCATCGTTCTATTCGAATGTCTAGGGACTAGACTCATTCGAGAATTAAATGGACAAAGATATTAGGTTGTTAACCATTGGTAAAGCTGAGCGTTTAAACTCAATGCTTTATGATCTCAAAACTATATTGTATTTTGAATTCACAAGCACCACGCCATTCAACTTTGATACTCGAAAACAACCATAAAAGTCGCTATAAGGAACGTACATTTTAAATTTCTCATTTTCTTTCATTTCCGTGAATCGTTCTTGGATTCATTACCAATCGAGGAAATTTACTGTCACCTTTCTAAAAGGATTTATTGTAGTGCAAGATATTTAATTATAAACAATAATTAAAACATACATTGAAGCATGCAAAGCCTAAACATTTATCATGAATAATAACTTGAAAATTAAAGCAATCATGAAATTCAAACAAGTTATTAGCATTTTATTCGAATTTATTGTTCCGGCAGGTGTGAATAAAATGATTCCAAGACCCTAAAACCATTGAATAATTAAGCACATTATGTATTTTGACTCAATTCTAAAACATTTTAGTTAAGCAAAAGCCTTTTGCTAATAGTCTAGAAACTACTCTTGGTTGATAGATACGTCTAAGAACTTATTAGGTAAACCTATCGATTTTGCCACGACATAAAAGGACTCCTTACTTATATCGTTGAGTTTCACCAAAACTAACATGTACTCACAATTATTTGTGTACCTTACCCCTTTAGGACCAATAAGTAACACCTCGCTGAGCGAAAACTATTACTAGATTGATGTAAATGATATCCAAGTAAGTGTTTATTTTGGCATGGCACCTTTTAACTCAATTTTTAAATTTGGAACTTAAGGCTCTTACGATGTTGGCTAGATTTTAAGTGAACTAAAATCCTATAATCAAGCCACAATCTCATGCATAATTAAGACATATTTAAAGCAATAAATAACTTAAATCATGCATAAGATAAATGTGATCTAGTATGGTCCGACTTCATCTTGAAGCTTCAACTTCAAAGTCCGTCTCGAAAATGGTAACTTCGTCTTGAATTTCACGGTGAGAGGCGCCATTTTCTTCAAATAGGATAAGCTATAATTAAACTAATTACAACTATTTGATGGTACGCAGACCATATTTAAATTGAAAAACAAATTTGGTGCATTAGACCAATTACATTCAAATTAATGGTACGCAGACCATATTTTCTATCCTATTTGGGCCATACTAGTCACTCCATAACCTGCAAAACAGTACATATAGAATATATACCATTTACCCATTCATTATCATGAATGGCCCACATAGCTGGTTAGTAAAACACGTTATGCATCACATAAATATTTGCAGCAATTAATTAAGGGCACCAATAATCTACCAATTATTCAGTCCTTAATTATTAATTCTAATCAAGTTGTTTAACCTTAAAGGATTTGTAGACCTAATCAAGAGTTTATGACTAAAAATGCTCCCACTTAAACCAATAAATGCATATGCTTTACTAATTTTAAACATAAAAATGTATTTCTAGTCTAACCGGAAACATACAAATTTAATTAAAATTTAAAGCTCATATAAATTTATAATCGAATCCATTAATTTAATTTATTTCAGTTGAATTAAACGAATTTAAATTAATTCAAGATTTAATTTTAGTAAAATAATTAGTATAAATAAAATTTATAATAATTATAATATTCAAAATTAGAATCCAAGAAAACAATTTAAATTACGAATTTTTAAAATTAATTAAAATCGTTTCCGAACTGAAAATTTAAAAATTAAATTCAAAGCGCATCAATCGGGTCAAGACGAGGCCATGGGCTTGCGCCCATGCCCCGTCGAGTCCTCGAGGCAGCATCGCCCCTCACGAGTGATCGCACAGCAAGGCACGAGCAGCTTCCACGCGCAAACGCAGCAAGCCGAGCCACGCTTGCGCGCAGCATCGCTCGCTGCTTCGTAGCGCAGCAGTTGCTTGGCGAGGCTGGGCGAGGCAGCGCTCGTGCTGCGAGGCACCCCTCGCTGCCCGCGCGCGTGCGCCTGCCATTCTCGCTCGCCTTGCTTCTTCGCCCATCCGCCCATGCATCATCGCAGCACTCGACGCAAGGCAGGGCTGCTGCCTTGTTCTCGCGTGCTACTCGCCTTGCTCGCTGCATTCATACCGCATGGGCGACGAGCTCCCTTGCTCGTCGTCCCATGCCCGCACTATACAACACCCCTTAAGGGTAACACGTAGCGTCCATTGCTTTGTGCGTGCAAGTTTTATAAGCGAATTGCATAAAAATTAAAACTTTCATTTCCAAAATTAATGACAAATTAATAAATCATATTAATTTCATAATTTTAGGGCGAAAATCGAAAATTTATTAATCAATTAATTTCCGATTAACATGGATTCAAATCTAGGTCATAAAAATTTAAAATTTAACACAAATTAACAATTTTTATGGTGGTTTTTAATCATTGGTACCTAATTAAATTATTAATTAATTATGAAAATCAAATTAATTCTAAATTATTCGAATTTCAACAAATTAATCATAATTACAAATTAGGTTGTATAATTAACAAGGCTAGACATTCAAACTTGTTAAACATATACTGTAGGTCAATCAAAAACTCAAGATTTATCAACAAGAATAGCAAATACTTAATTTAACATCTTAAATTTACAAACTTTTGCGTTCGAAAAACTAAAACCTCCAAAAAGTCATAGTTAGGCTTCGAATTTGGGAATTCTGGGTTCGGCCGAAAAACACTATTTTGTCAAAATTTTAGAATGCCTTTTACATGCACAATTGACACAAAAATCACTCGATTTAGATGGGTAACGAAGAAACTGCCGAAAAACTGCGTACATATAATTAAATAAACGCAACTTGCAATTAATTAACAATTACGAAAATTAATCACCCATTTTAATTCCGTGCAAATTTGTAATATTTAACCATGTTTATGCAATTTAGATTATGAAAATAATAAGAGGCTCTGATACCACTGTTGGGTTATGATTCATATGACAAAACATAAATCATGCGGAAAAACCATAAAGCCAGGAAAGCATATTATTTACACATAATCATTTAGCATAGTTTAGATGCATACACTTTGTTGCGTGCCCTCCCTAGCTGCGCCCGAACCGAACAAGAACAAGTCTTTAGGACTCCAAGTGTCGTCCCTCCGTAGATAGTCCACAGCACGTCCGGATCCGCCTTAAGCTTGACCAACTAGAATCGCCCTTAAGGTTGCTTAGGAATTTCGGCTATTAGGTGCAAGTGTATGGCTGATTTTTTCTTCAAAATCTTACCTTTAGAATACTTCAATTGTGTCTATAAATTATGACCCTAGGCACCTATTTATAGAGGTATGGAAAAGGAATTATAATCCTACTAGGATTTGGATTTATTAATTAGAATCCAACTTGAACTCTAAATAATAAACTTAATCTATTAGGATTATGATTTAATCAATACACGAATTTCGATAGGATTAGGATTCGTTACGAACATGAGCATCGTATGGCCACGAGCATCGCACCACCCGCGCAGGCCTTGTGGACCACACGAGCAGTCGCTGCTCGCAGCCCAACAGCACATTAGCGTGCGCGCGCCAAGGCCTTGCTGGGCCTTGCCTTACGTTGGGCCTGGCGATGCTGTGGCAGCTCTATGTTGGGCGCTCGGCTTGCTGGGCGCGGGCCTGGCTTCGTGTTGGGCCTTCGTCTAGCAAACCTTGTCCGATGCTAATTCGTACGATGCGCTTCCAATTAAATTCCCGGTTCCGGAATTCATTTCTGATACGAACAATATTTAATATTTCCGATTCCGGAATTAATTTCCGTTTCGAACAAATATTTAATATTTCCGTTTGCGGAATTATTTTCCGATTCCGATAATATTTCCGATTCTGACAATATTTCCGTTTCCGGCAATATTTCCGATTCCGGTAATATTTCCATTTCCAATAATATTTTCCGATACGTACCATGTTTCCGTTTCCGGCAACATCTACGACTTGGATAATATTTATATTTCCGATACGATCCATATTTCCGTTTCCGGTAATATCATCGTTTCCTGAGTATTCATTTCTTGCTTGTGACGATCTCAGCTCCCACTGAAACCAAGATCCGTCGATTCCGAATATCCATAGATGGAGTATTTAATGCCATTAAATACTTGATCCGTTTACGTACTATTTGTGTGATCCTACGGGTTTAGTCAAGAGTAAGATGTGGATTAATATCATTAATTCCACTTGAACTGAAGCGGCCTCTAGCTAGGCATTCAGCTCACTTGATCTCACTGAATTATTAACTTGTTAATTGATACTGAACCGCATTTATTAGACTTAATATTATATGCATACTTGGACCAAGGGCATTTTTTCCTTCAATTCGGGCACAAGGGGGTAGTTACCATGGGGTGGATCTCCTCGGGGGCCATCCCAACCACCCATATATCCCCTAGGCCACCCGGTGAAATCCTCGGGCCACTCACTAGGCCGATCCACCGGTGGGGTAGTGGGGTACATAGAGTCACCACGGTAGCCACTACCGCCCATCATAGTATAGTCATAGGGCGGAAAGGAGGGGGGAGTGACACCGGGTTGGGATGGACCCGTCCAATACGTTTAGGTGGGTGTACGCTCCTCATTCCAACTAGGGATGGGCCCTTGTTGGGGAGGGTGGTAGGGGTAGTTGACATAGGGGGCAAATTCCCCTTGGTCAACATTAAAGTCGTACACTCGCCTACCGTAGTAGGACGAGTCAAAATCGGGAAGTGAATCTCCCGTGCGTCTCCCTTGAGGAGCAAGAGAAGCCAAGACACGTGCTTGGTCCTCTTGCCCTTGCAAGATAGACGCAAGGGTGGATTGCAAACCTGTCATGTCAAAAGGAGAGGAGAAAGGTATATTACCCACATCGGAGGAGGAGGACTAGGGGACCGAGGAGGAGCTTGAGTAGGCTCGGTAGTGGTATCGGTAGGCTCAGAAGTGGCGGCGGCGGCGGCCTTGACAAACTTTTGATGCCGCGGAAGCAAGAAGCGGACATTAGGGGACCATGAGGTGATGGGCGGGTGCGGAAGAAAGCACCAATCGTTCTTCCTCACAATCCAAATCCATTGGGCCTCATTGGTGGTGTAGTGGAGCCAAGTAGCATGAAACATCTCCTTGGCATGAGGGTTGTTCGGTAGAAGCCGAACAAGAAGAGTGAGCATGCCACCAAGGAGGATGTCGGATTTATTCAAGTGGCTATCCCGAACTTCGATAATCCGGGAAATGAGCAATTGCCCGAAATCAAGTACCCCTTGCTCCTCTTGTGTGGCCAACCATAAGCCACCAAGTTCCGTGCCCGACAAGGCACCGGTAGCACCCTTAGAGAAAAGGGCATAGATGAGGAGCCGGCTCATGATGTGGATGGCCGGATGATGGAATGAAGAAGACTTGGCCGAGGCGGAGAAGAAATCCCCGTCGTCTCCGGTGAGCTCTCTCCACCAACTATTTTCATAATAGTTGTTAGCACATTCGGACCTTGGGTTCGTGATGAAACCATGCTCTGAGTCGATGGAGAAGAGGGCATTGATTTGATTGTGGTTCAACTTGTATTGGCGACCGAAGACTTGGAAGCTCAATTCCACCACATTATCACCATCCTCATCTTCTACAAGGTTCTTCCGAGCCGAGGAGAGGAACTCCAATGTCAACCTTTTATAGGTTGGGGCACTCATCTTTGTGAACTCTTCCCACCCTAGACCTTTGAGAAACTTGTCAACCTCGGCCTCGACCCCCAAGCTATGAACACCCTCCCGATGGAAGAACTTGGTGGGATTAATTGTCCTTTTGGAAAGGAGCTCGAAGAAGTCCCAAGACCCTTGCTCGGCGAACTCAATTCCGTAAGTTTCCATGTTCGGCGGGGTAATTGCCTTCCTCTTTGATGAAGAGGTGGTCGCGGCCGCGGTGGGGTTATTCTTTGCGCGTTTTGGTGCCATTGAGATGAGTTGAAGCTAAGCAAAAATCTACAAAACAAAGAAAACAAACCAAGACACACAAGGAAGAGTAAACTAAGTTAGTTCACAATCTAGGACAAACAAATTAGTGAAAATGTGACCTATAATGATCAAACGAGTCTTATATGTGCAGAAATTGACAAAAGTGGGTGAGAACGAGTCTTTGAAACATGAATCTAAGTGTATTAAACTTGTAAAGGGTTTAAAATATTTATTTAAGTTCATTAATTGAAAGTTAGGAGCGAAATAAGCCATTTTAGTCAAAATATGAACTATAATGAATTAACGAGGCTTAAATGTGCATAACTTCAACAAAATGAGTGAGAATGAGTCTTTGAAACATAAAACTAAGTGTATTAAACATGTAAAGATTTAAAATACTTATTTAGGTTGGTTAGTTGAAAGTTGGGAGCGAAATAAGCCATTTTTGTCGAAATATGACCTATAATGATCAAACAATCCTTATATGTGCATAATTTGACCAAAATGGGTGATAATGAGTCTTTGAAACATAAAACTAAGGGTGTGCTGAACATGGAAAGGCTTTAAAACACTTATTTAAGTTCATTAGTTGAAAGTTGGGACCGAAATTGGCCATTTTAGTCAAAACGTGACCGATAATGAACTAAAGAGGTTTAAATGTGCATAACTTCACCAAAATGGGTGATAATGAGTCTTTGAAACATAAAACTAAGTGTATTAAACATGGAAAGACTTTAAAATACTCATTTAAGTTCATTAGTTGAAAGTTGGGACCAAAATTAGCCATTTTAGTCAAAACGTGACCGATAATGAACTAACGAAGTTTAAATGTGCATAACTTCACCAAAATGGTGAGAATGAGTATTTGAAACATAAAAATAAGTGTATTAAACATGGAGAGACTTTAAAATACTCATTTAAGTTCATTAGTTGAAAGTTGGGACCGAAATTAGCCATTTTAGTCAAAACGTGACCGATAATGAACTAACGAAGCTTAAATGTGCATAACTTCACCAAAATAGTGAGAATGAGTCTTTAAAACATAAAACTAAGTGTATTAAAAATGGAAAGATTTTAAAATACTCATTTAAGTTCATTAGTTGAAAGTTAGGACCGAAATTAGCCATTTTAGTCAAAACGTGACCGATAATTAACTAACGAGGCTTAAATGTGCATAACTTCACCAAATGGGTGAGAATGAGTATTTGAAACATAAATCTAAGTGTATTAAACTTGGAAAGACTTTAAAATACACATTTAAGTTCATTAGATGAAAGTTGTGCCTGAAATTAGCCATTTTAGTCAAAATGTGACCAATAATGAACTAACGAGGCTTATATGTGCATAACTTCACCAAAATGGGTGAGAATGAGTCTTTGAAACATAAAACTAAGTGTATTAAACATGGAAAGACTTTAAAATACTCATTTAAGTTCATTAGTTGAAAGTTGGGACCGAAATTAGCCATTTTAGTCAAAATGTGACCGATAATGAACTAACGAGGTTTAAATGTGCATAACTTCACCAAAATGGGTGAGAATGAGTATTTGAAACATAAAACTAAGTTTATTAAACATGGAAGGACTTTCAAATATTTATTTAAGTTTATTAGGGAAAGTTGGGACCGAAATTAACCAATTTTATTATTATACGGTTCATTATTTCTTTGTTATGAACAAATTAAGTCTTAATTTATTGTACAATTCAATATTTATAATATAACTAAAGTTTATATATATTTTTCGATGGTCCATCTTTTTAAGGTATTCAATAATCCGAGGGAGCGGCCTTTCACCTTTGAGGAGAAAGATGAAGTTCGAGAAATGTTGGCAAACTTCATTACCAATGATTGTCTTTGATATTTTCTTGTATTGAATCTTAAATTACGGATACTAGCTAGTTTTTCATATGATTGTAATGTAAGAGACTTTTATATTTACAATTATGTACTATTTAATTTAATTATCTATATAATTGGATACTTTTTATATGACGTATGGAGGTTAATCAGTGGCGTGGTCCAATTGTAATATGTAGCAGGGAAATCGGTTATACAACAAATCTATCAAGTGCGGCTCATTTATAGGCCAAGTGCGGCTCATTTATATATCAAGTGCGCCTCATTTGTATGCTTGTGTTGCCCATTTCTATGTCAAGTGCGGGCTCATTTTTAAATTTGGCAGCACTAAATATGTCAAGTGCGGGCTCATTTTCAATATTGGCAGCACCAAATATGTCAAGTGCGGGCTCATTTTCAAAATTGGCAGCACCAAATATATCAAGTGCGGGCTCATATTCTAAAATTGGCAGCACAAAATATGTCAAGTGCGGGTTCATTTCCAAATTGGCAGCACTAGAAACATCAAGTGCTGCCAATATTTTGGCAACACTTGAGAAACATCAAGTGCGGGCAGGCCATGTGCTGTACATGTAAAAGCCCGCACTAAACCCCTTAAAATGAGCCCGCACTTGAGGTTTTTTCCTCTAGTGTAGTACGGGCGGTTGTATAATGGTTGTTCAGCTCTCTTTTAAAGTTTTAATTAGTGAGGACTTCTGATTTTTGGTAATATATGAATTAAATAGAGGTGTAATTTGAAGTAGGGGGTGACAATGGATCAGAGGTGGATCGGGTGGAGATTCATCCGCCTCCATCCGTTAACTTTTCATCCATCATCCAACCCATCCGTCACTCCATTTACCCTCCATCCACATCCGACTCATCCATCATGCATCCGCGGATGAATCGGGTTGATCGGATGATTAACGGGTGTAATTAAAAGTATCGTCAACTTTATGTATAATATCAATCCATATAAAGTAATATGTGTTAATATAGTGGACAATGAATTATAATTTTGATACATCTACATTATAAAATAACCGAAAATGCTAATAATAAAAAATTATTAGGTAATACATACATGATTCTATTAATAATTAAGTAATTGTAGTAAAAAAAATTAATAATTTTAACGGATGGATGGATGGATCAGATGATGGATCGGGTGTCGGGTTGGATGAAACTCCACCAGAATCCGACCCGACCCATCACCAGATCCACGCGCCACCCGTTTAACATCAGTGTTTTATCGGGTTTCAACCATATATTCGGTTCGGGTTGTTCGAATATCCTTCGGACTTTGATGAAATTGTCACCCCTAATTTGAAGGTTGAAAAATATAAAAATTATATGTTGAATTAATATTGAATGTTAAAGGGGGTGAAGAGTAAGAGGTTAATGTGTTTATTGGACTATTGGTAATTGATGTTGAATGCCTAGCTAGAGGCCGCTTCAGTTCAAGTGGAATTAATAATATTAATCCACAACTTACTCTTGACTGAACCTGTAGGGTCAGACAAATAGTACGTGAACGGATTAAGCATTGAAGTGAATATATTATTCATTAAATACTCCATTTATGAACATTCGGAAATGACGGATCTCGGTTCCAATGGGAGCTGCAATCGTCAAAAGAAAAATTATAGAATGATCCGGAAATGATGATATTGCCGGAAACGGAAATATGGATCAATGACGGAAATATAAATATTATCCAAGTGGTAGATGTTGCCGGAAACGGAAACATGGTTCGTATCGGAAAATATTTTCGGAAATAGAAATGTTACCGGAATCGGAAATATTGCCGGAAACAGAAATATTGCCGGAATCGGAAATATTAACGGAAATGTAAATATTTGTTCGAATCGGAAATAAATTTCGGAATCGGCAAACGAATTAAAAGCGCGCTGTGCGAACGCTCGACGAACGAGCTTGCGAGACGTAAGGCCCAACGCAAGCGCCAGGCCCAGCGCCAAGCAAGCTCGCGCGGAGCAGCAAGGCTTGGGCCGAGCAAAGGCAACAGCGCCCATTGCATGGGCCGCGTGCTGGTGCTGCTACGCCCAGCGCGCATGGGCCGAGCAAGGCAGCAGCGCCCATCCGTGGGCCGCGGGATGATTGCTGGACGCCAAGCACAGCAGCAACATGGGCTTAAGGCCACATCGTGCAAAGCCTTGGCCGGCTAGGTGGCTTGCGAGTCAAGCAATCTTGTTTTCCTAATTCTACTGAAATTTGATATCTTAGGTAAAAATGAAATACTTAGTATTTGATTCTCCCTAGAATTCTAATGTTATTAATTAATTAGAATCCTAATGGATTTAGTTAATCGATTCCTAGTAGGATTCAAACTCCTCTATTTCCACCTATAAATATGTGGTTCATGATCACAATTTATAATGCAATTCAATATACTATTCTAAATTATTAAGTTCAAGAGAGAATTTAATATTTGCCTAACATTATTGTGAGTTTCCCGAGTGCACATAAAAATTTAGAGAATATTTTAGTTGGTTGAATCTAAGGCGGATCCGAACGTGCTGTGGACTATCTACGGAGGGGCGACATTTATAAGAGGGTGCGTGGAAGATGAGAGGTTGATGAAGAAGGTGTTTAGTTTCTTATGATTTATTTTGAGTTAATTTTTTTTTTAAACTATTAACTCAGAAATACTAATGTTTATTGTTATTGTTATGGAATATTAATAACAATGTAAGTTAGCTAATTAAGTTTTGATTATTTATTTTTAGTGGTGTATTTGAGGTTTTTTTTATGGGAAGTCTTTTGGGTTTTCCTTCTTTTAATACAAGTACACATTAATATTCATGTCTTTTTAGTTTTCTATTTTACTTATGAAAAAAAAAATGAGAGATTGATGAGGTGAGACACATGTCTCATTATCACCTATGGTTTTAGTTTTTAAATACTAGAGATAGATGTTCCTCGTCAAAAGAAGAATGAGCGTTTATGAGTAACTGTTAAGACCCATTATATTCTATTACTAAATTTAGGTATCGTGTATGTACTTAACGTTTAAGTTTTTTAAGAAAAAAAAATTTGGCGAAATAATTTGCACCAGGAAATGACACGTATCACTTCCAATATCTATTTTAATAATACGTGACAGTAGAAGCATAATATAGATCCTCGTCAAACGAAAAATAATATCATATCTCATACTCCATGTATTGTAATTACTTGTCCTTTGGGTTTACAAATATCCCTTACACTCGGGAGTGACACACATACTAAGATAACTCTTTTATTTTAGGAAAAATTGATTGTAAAAATACAACCTTTAAATGATCTACTTAAAAATGGCAGATTTTATGTTTATCTAGGAATAACACAACCTTTTGGCCTATCTTCTTTTAAAAGACTCCCCTCTACAATAACTTGCTAAAATAGGTAATATGCAACACCATTTTATAATCTTCTTGTTAATTATATAAAGAAAATATATTTAATTTGTGAGGTTGGTTTTCATATTACCTATTGTAGCAAGTCATTTATGAGGGATCCCTTTAAAAGAAGACAAGTCTAAAACGTTGTGTTATTCTTAGTTAAACGAAAAGTCGGCCCTTTTTAAGCAGATCGCTTAAAAATTGTATTTTTAGAATCAATTTTTCATTTATTTTACTATGATATTTCTTAAATATTGGCGACAAATCATTTGAGGTTACATTTAATTAGTGCAAATGAGCCTTTAAACAAAAGGTCTTGTATGCATCCGTCTACAATGAATTTATTGTGTATCAGAGTAACTTTTACCCAAATTTTGTTAACTTTTAACATGTCTGAGGAAATTTTAATTATGAAAAGAAATTGTAAAATAAACATTTTAAAGGTTAAATTTTATTTTATTTTATTTTATTTTTTGATAAGGAAAGAAAGCTGGGCGGACTACCTAGTTCACCCTTTCGGGTGACCCATCATTTCAGATGAAATACATGGACTTCGAGCAAATAAGATAGAAAACAAACAATAGAATGAAACTTACGTTCTAACCTCATATTACCCCATCCTCAGTTCCATATAAGCTTAGATTTCAAAGGTAGACGATTAGCCGAACGATATATGATGACGCCCCATCCTCTAGAGCAAGCTCGAAGCTCGACACTAGATACATTATTAGCGATTTTGAAAGGATACATTTATTAAAGAGAAAAAAAATATCACTAAAATAATAGATAGCTTTTACATTTTATTGCAGTAACTTCTAGACATCTTGAGCTAACTTTTACCATACTAGTTGTTGGCCCGCGCGCTATCGCGCGCGGTCCCCCAAGATAGTCAAATCTAATTAGTGAAATTAATAGCTTAATTATTTTAGCTAAAATATCTCAGTTGTAGTAATTTGTTAATGTAATTCTAGTTTTCATTTTGAGAGTAAGTAATAGATGTATAAAGTATCTATTACACACATATTATAGTAAAATAGACACCAAGAATGACACGTGTCACTTTCTGGTGTAAAATTTTCCCGCCAAAAGACTATTTCCTCTCCTTTTGAATATTAAAATATTAGACGACTTTGGTAAATATTTTACTCAAATTGTTATAACAATAGTAGAAAATATTGTTACTAAATATTTTGGTCAAATTAACAAATCAAGCATATCAAAATATTTTGATCAAATTATCATATTAGACATATAAATATATAAAATATATAAAATATATAATACGTAGTAGGACGAAAAATGCATATTAGATGATAAAATGAGTATGTTCGAGATTTATAAATTACGCATTAGATTTAAGAGATAAATATTTCATAAAAAAATGGACAAATAATAACTTTCGAATATCCATGCGTGCACGGGGGCTAATCTAGTTAGTTATATAAAATGTCCCTGTAATATAGTTGTGATGTTTACTAAAAATATAGAAGAATATGAGAACTTCATTGAAGGCTGCATATTCTTTTTGAAATACATTATTCAAAAATAAATAAAATTATACATCATATCATATAATAATTTTAAGCTATAATTACAATAATACTCTGTATGGCTCAATAGAAGTTTTCATTCTAGTCAATCATATCCTTTACAAAGTGTTGGATAACCATTATTGTTATGCTGACAAGCTAGATTTAGCGGTAAAACTTGACCCAACTTAAAAGGCTAAAACGACTTATTTGTATCGGACTTGTACATCAACTCTAGAGGCAACAATAACATCTATAAATCAATAATTTTGAACAACTTCCACAACATTATGGCGGTAATGGTGCACTTGGACATCAGCGCAGGTCATTTGTATCCTCTAAGATCCATCGACCTCTTTCTAGATGTGCCCATTTCTGCTGGAGTATCTTTATATAGAAAAAGAATTATACACACATCAGCTTATTTGGATACATCAACATAAAAATCAGAAAGAGATAGACTGATTCGGTTTTTCACAATGTGCATGAAGGTTAATGCAGAAAAGATGCTTGATCTCTGTTGCAAAAAGGTACTTGGAACCTGAACCCATTAAATCATTAATGCACAATATAAATCAATCTCCTTCTAGTTAGATATATTGCAGAAAGTTAAGTGAACAACTTACAGTATATATATCCATAGACCTAGAAGAGCATCGCAATTGTTGGACCACTGAAGCCTTGATGACGACATGTGTCTGTTCTTTGCAATGCAAAATT
This sequence comes from Spinacia oleracea, assembly GCF_020520425.1. Classification (NCBI taxonomy): domain Eukaryota; kingdom Viridiplantae; phylum Streptophyta; class Magnoliopsida; order Caryophyllales; family Amaranthaceae; genus Spinacia; species Spinacia oleracea. The sequence continues at coordinate 134,261,976 of NC_079489.1, read as the reverse complement.
AGTTCAGTTCAATCAAGTCTGATCTCTGTAAGTTTCTACCTTTCAAATCAAAGAGACCTATACAAGAATCGATTACACAAACACGTTAGCCAACAGAAAAAGCTGATCGGTTATGTATCATAAACCACAACCACCTCATCCAACTACGACAGATCAATATAGCAACATCAAAGTGAACAAGAACACAAAGGCAACCAGATAAGTAGCATTTGATGCAGAAAAGGCAAGAAAGTTTTAGGTAGGAAACTCGAAAAGACATAAACCATGTGTAGTGTACTCATAATATTGCCCCAAAACACTATACTCTGTATTTTGCATGAATAACATTGCATCAGGGTGTTCATAAATGATATGCTACCAAAATCGGAACAAAGTAAAAAAACTAAAGATAGTATTATTACTGATAAAACACAATTGTTTAAGAATCTTGTCTCTAAATTCTAGTGTCTATCCATATATATCTTCTTCACTCCCTCTCCCTCTCCCCTTCTCTCTCTAACTGTCATCTTTAGGTACAACTTACTTTTTATCCCTCTATCTATAACCCTGTCTTCTCTGTTTTCACTCTTTCTCCCACAAGAATTATTACTGATAAAGTCATAATTTTTAAGGACAAAAGAAGCTTCTACAAATGGATGAATATTTTGTATTTCACTAACATAGAGTTAATTACAGATTTACAGACCACAAAAAGAAACATAGTGAACATGATTTAGTCATGAAGGCACTATTCAACTTCTAGCATAAATCAAATTTGATACTCATATAAGGGTAGGAGACGGGTCGTCTACCCAAATTCCCAAGACTACTCTCCAATAATCCAAACCATGAATATGTTCCAAAATTACTCCCATTCTCTGACCCAAATACTCAATATGCTGGAAGTAGTGCACAAGTAACCTTGGTGGCTTGTTGCAGACCTAGCTACATTAAAGGTTGTTCATACGGACTTTTCCAAGCACGTTCATTTAACTCAACCTCTTTACCAAGTCTAACCTCCACAGTCAAATTATCTTTGTTCTCCAAATAGAAACTAATGTTCACATTGTTTGCTTACGTGTAGTCAAATATACGAAGTAAAAGTGAAAAATAACGAAGGAAAAAACATACGAAGTATATTACACAGTAAAAATGAAAAAAATCAAGGAGAAACTGCTTGAACTAAACTTATAGTCCAATTTACTTTCGGTGGTTTGCCTTCCACATATTATTCCATCTATGGTCCAACATTCCAACTTACGGCATGCAAGAATTTTCTAGAATATGCATTTGACTTATTATTGCATCAATATACAGTAAGTAAAGTACCTGCGCTGAGCCAGTGTCATGATTATCAAGAAATGTAATAGCCTTTGCAGACCAGAAACTCAATATTACACCAGGTGGCTTCCCCTTGGAATCTCAAAGACGACAATATCTCACTTAACATTCCCCTAATGTCCAAGGCAAGTGGAAATAAAAAAACTTAACAACATGACAATATGATTTTGTCTAATGCCTAAAGTCGATTTACAAAGAAGCCATAAGCTATTTAAACTATACATGAATTTTACAATTATGTTCAAAAAAAAAAGACCCTAAGTCCAAACTAAAAATTGTGCTAAAAAACCCCCTTTCTTCAAGCAAAACTAAACGGTCATAGATGATTAGATGCCAACCTAACTAAAATAAAATCAATTGCTACAAAAAGTAAATGATAAGAAAACGAGCAGTGGTACATTAATACATGAAAGCCATTTTAAGGGGGGGGGGGGGGGGGGGGGGGGGGAATACTCTAATGAAAACACCATTAAATTCAAGATGGAGCTCGGAGTATAACGACAAAAACAGTGTTCAACTTTCATAACAGACTTCATTGATTTAATGGAAGTAATATATGTGGACATCTTATACATTATAAACACCAATACGCTTTTGAGAAATGGGTATCGGAAATACTTTAGCTAACAATGCAGAAAAAACATAACCCATAAGCCTAGGGAAATGATATATCATATATCAACTAACAGCATATAAAATTTTTCAATCATATAATATTGACAATATATATATATTAAGCAAAGCTTTATTTAATTTCTTGAAGAAGAAGGTAACATAAGGCCTTAACTTCAGTAGCTCAAGCTTCACCCTTGCATAAGCTCTCGACCAGTTGAAAAATGTTAATAAGCCAAACTTCAGCAGGACATGGTACATCCTAATTTTGCAAGCTTTAGGATACCTCTCCCTCTTGGACACTCGTCATTTCTCAACCCCAAAATGCCCAATGGAAATGTTATGCAAAAAACCTAGGGAAAAATTAGAGGTCCCGTCTCTTCTTATGCCACTAAATAATCCTTTCAAATGAATACATTGTATTAATCTCAACATCTCCTTTACCTCTTTGTTTTCACTTCTAAGTAAACAAGGGAGTCACAAACACTCTCATCCTTTTACTTTTCTTCCTCTTCCAGATGTTAAAAATGAGTTAGCTCCCTTATATATAACAAACTTTCCCCGAAGAATGGGGAAGAAGGCTGATGACAAACTTCAATAAGTTCCTGATATAGTAATAACATCTTATCATGCAGTAGAGTTGTACAAGGGTACAACATTGTTAGGAACTTATTGATATGTGCTTGTTTTCCCTCCTATCCCTTTGACCCTTTCTAGCAAATGCTATTTCTATATAACGTATATAGAGTTATTTTGTTCCCATAAATCTAGAATGTTGTTACTGAAGTGGAGTTACATGAGTGAACTTAAAGGCCACCAAGTGACCAAACAGTAGAAAGCACTTTGGGCAGGCATGTCATATCCCTCTTTATAGAATTCAAATTGACCCCCTACAAATGGATACATTATGCACAGGAACCCACTCACTTGAAGGGATAGCTAAACTCGGAAGCTAGAAGTACCAAAATAGCAACCACTCACAGAAAAAACACACAAAACCCCCCAAGTACCAAAGGAAAGTCAAGAGCTTAAAAAAAATGTGATAGTTAACCATCACAAAAGCCACCGAGGCACAAAACATAACCTTTGCAACCACCATACTTCGTCCCTCCAGAAAAGTGGAATTGGATATTCAGTTTGGTTCCTGATATTATGTTGTTTCGACATTAAAAGGACACCAAACCATAACTTAACCATAAAGTTTGGAAAATTCCCATAATTAGAGATCCAGATAAATTAGCGACTGTAAATCACTACCCACAATCAAATTAAGCAAGAATCAAATTAAGCAAAACCTAGATCAAATGATGATTTGATAGCAGTACCCCCACAATCAAATACATAAGAAACACATAAAATTGAGCAATACCCAAATGAAAGTAACAATATTGCAGAATTAAGCAATACTCAATCATCGTCTTGTACTATGAATCAATTAAATTGAATTGCAAATTTCAATGATAAATTTGTGATTGTTAGAGATCAAAAAAGTGTTCGACAACAATAAAAAAAACCCTAAAATAGAATAATTGGATGAGTGCAAGTGAAAATGAACCTCTTGAAAATAACCAAAACCTGTGCTTTCCATCCAACCATGCTTCTTTAATAACCTGAACTTTTCAATTTCAAGAGTTGTAAAAAAAAAAATATTATAATAAATAAACCATAATTAAGAGTGGAATAAAAAAATTGAACAATTGAATGGAGAATACCCACCAGAAGTTGGATACTCGCATTTACCAGCAGATCGAAGAAGAAAGGTAGGAGAGAAGATGGCGGAGGGGCCACCGCGATGAAGAGGAGGGTGGAGGCACCTACGGCATGTCGAGGAAAGGAAATCAGCCGCACGAAGAAAAAGAAAGAGGGGTGGACACCTTAAGGCATTGCTTGGAATCTTGTGATTCTTCTGGTTCATTGAAATCCCAAAATTAGGGATTTAGGGTTTACTGTTAATTCAGAGTATTGATGGGAAATAGGCGAAGGAGAGAGAAGATAGAGGAGGAATAGAGGAGCTGTACGAAGACATGGGAAGATGGAGAGAAAAAACCGAGAAAGGTGAAGAACGCCATTGCAGAGGGGGAAGTAGAAGGACGAAGACAGGGAAGGGGACATCTGGATCTATGTTAATGAAAAACTGACAGCTGGTAATGGAAGGGACGTAAATAATGAAGGAATTTAAGGACGTGGACGTAATTCCACTATTCTTAAGGAGAGTTAAGAAGGGAGTTCTTGCTTTTTAAAGGGGTAGGATTGTATAATATTTATCGTACACCAGTTTTAAATAAGAATTTATGGGCTCTAATGTTTAGAGATAGGCACAAGGTGGGTTGGGCGGGTCACATATGAGTTTGGTGGGTTATGATTTGTGTATTAGTTGACACACGAGTCACGACCAACATAGGGAAAGTCATGTTGGATAGGGTCGTGGTTGTGTCGATAAAAATGGACACAATATGTGATAGGTCGTGGTGGGTTGTGCGGGGCGAAGGGTCCGATGGGTTTGGTTGATTTGTATAGGTTTTGACGTATGATGGGTCAGATATGTCTAGTGGGTTTAGACATGTTATGGGGGATGATGTGGGTTAGGTTCAAGTGTTAAGTGGGTTGGGTGGGGTTGGGTTTTGTGGGTTGGGTTGAAATGAGATGTGTTAGAAAAACTTGACCCACGACACATCGAAAAAGATACCCGTATTGGACAGATTATGTTGATGGGTAATAAATCCGATCCATATGACCTACTACATGATATGTTAGGGTGGGTTGGATAAAACCCGACCCATTGGCAATTTTTACTAAAGAAGTAAAGATAGGTAAATGATCCGTACAGTCATCACCACGGGTAATGAAATGCTAAAAGACTTTTACACGACAATTGCGAGAAAAGCATTCCATGCGGGTGTCCGAATGAATGTCCGGTCGTAAAAAAATTGTGAAATAAAATTAAAAAGGAAATTAAAATGATGGAAATACTGAAAATCCCCACATTAATGATTCATGATTCATCCCCTTTTGCCTTCCCTATAAATACACCCATTTCAATCACATAATGTCACCATCTCAAACGATCCCCTTTCTCATCATTCAAAATTTCAAATCCCAAAAAGAAAAAGAAAAAGGAAAAGGAGATCTGAATTCTGACAATAATGGCAACCCTCTCTGTTCCATCTGCTCTCCCTGATGTCGCCGAAGATGTTGAGCAACTCCACAAAGCCTTTTCAGGTCTAATTTCAATACCTCTGTAAAATGAAAGTAGAAAACATCTATATGTTTTACGTGATCATATGAATGATTTTAAATGATTGGATTCATTAATGGGGAATTGCTAATAAATAATTGTTGCAGGATGGGGAACGAACGAGGATTTGATCATAACAATATTGGCTCACAGGAATGCTTACCAACGTAAGTTGATCCGTGAAGTTTACACTTCCACCTATGGAGAAGATCTCCTTAAAACACTCGACAAGGAGCTTACTAATGACTTTGAGGTCATCTTTCTATTCTTTTATTAACCGTCATTGTCACGATCGAAAAACAATGGTGATCGAATTTTTCGTTGAAATTGAATGTGGTTTTCTCATACAAATTAATGGTGACATATGATCCATTGTTTTGATCTGTATTAGAGGTTAAAGACCATAGAATTCTAGGCAAGTGATGAATGATTAATCACTAGGGAATTGTTATAAGAATTGAAGTTGGTATGGTGGGATCAAATCTTGTTTATATCATTGTTTTTTTGCAGCTCTTTATCCATGATTTAAAAAAAAAAGAACTAAAAAATGAGAATTGTTAGAGGTAGTTTTATTTATTTATTTGTGTTGGAATTTGGATCTATTAAACAATCTGTAAGAAGAAAGCCTAAAGAAATTGTTTGTTTGTTTGTATGAATTGAATGATGCAGAGGATAGTTCATTTGTTTACCTTGGATCCTCCAGAGCGTGATGCTTTTTTGGCTAATGAAGCTACTAAGAAGTTCACTTCCAGCAACTGGGTTCTCATTGAAATTGCCTGCGCAAGATCTTCAGATGATCTCTTTAACGCTAGGCGAGCCTACCATGTTCGTTTCAAGAAATCCATTGAAGAAGATGTGGCTCAACACACCACCGGTGACTTCCGCAAGGTGCAGTTTATTACTATTCCCTCTGCCTCCCTAACCAAAAGCTGCATTTTATTGTGTCCTTTTTCAGAAATCTGAGTTCAAATGTTACATTAGGTAGTACTATAAATCTATAATTCATTGACTTAAACTTGAATCTCATTAACAATTTATGGTATTATGGTGTAAGACATGTTATGGCTACAAATGTGTAGGAAGAAGTTTCTCAAATTTTGATAAAAAAAGTAGAAAAATTTCCCAGAAGTTATGAATTGAACAATTTCAATCATCTTTTGTGCAGCTTTTGGTTGCTCTGGTGACCTCATTCAGGTATGAAGGGCCAGAGGTTAACACGCACCTGGCTAAATCAGATGCTAAGATACTTCATGAAAAGATCTCAGACAAGGCTTATTCTGATGACGATCTCATCAGAATCATCGCTACAAGGAGCAAAGCGCAGCTCAGCGCCACGCTCAACACCTACAACAATTCCTATGGTCATGCTATTACCAAGGTATAAAATTTCGCAGCCCATTTAATAGCCGGTAATAAATGGTGGTAATGAGAATAAATCTAAGGCTCCGTTAGGTAGGGTGGAAAACGTTTTCGTTGTATGGTTTGACAAGGGATGAAAAACAGTTTTTCATAACTCGTGGAAAAACATTTTCCATTTGAAAGGGAGGGAAACCACTTTTCTAACTTTCCTCCTCACCTCCCTCTCCCTTCTTCCCCTCAATTTTCATCCACTTCTCCCCATTTTCTTTTAACGAACCAAACAAAGAAAAAGTAGTTTGAAATTGTGTTTTTCATTGGAAAATGTTTTCCATGGAAAATCATTTTACGCTGAAAATGTTTTACACCAAACCAAACGGAACCCAAGTGTAATTTGGCAAGAAAATAACATCATGATGCCTATGGTAACGAAATTTTGTCTCAAACTTGGGTGTTTTTCTTGATAAATTTGCATTTCCACCTAATACCACTCCTTATATGGTAATGGGCGGTAATGAAAATTTGTAAGAAAATAACATAATTTTGAGCAACTAGCATTACCATGAGAATTAATATTGATTTTCCTTACAAATTTACATACAAATTCATTTTCATTGACACCATTTATAGCCAGCTACCAAACAAGCCGTCAGTAATATGATTTTGTTGCGATTCTTAAATCTAAGACCATCATATTGGTGATTGGTGACTGTGTGCAGGATCTTAAGGAGGATCCTAAGGATGATTTCTTGAAGTTGCTGAGGGCAACTATCAAGTGCCTGACCTGCCCTGAAAAATACTTTGAGAAGCTTCTTCGACTTGCTGTAAACAAGATGGGAACAGATGAATCGGCTCTGACTAGAGTTGTGGCTACCCGGGCAGAAGTGGATATGCAACGCATCAAGGAAGAGTATTACCGCAGGAACAGCGTTCATCTTGATCATGCTATTAAGAAGGATACTCATGGTGACTATGAAAAAATGCTGATTGAGTTAGTTGGTGCTGAGAATGCTTGAGCAACTCTACCTAAGAATGGGGACAACCTGGTTGAGATTTTATTTTTGTTTTCGGCTCCTGTTATTGTTGGTTTTTTCTGTTTTTATTGTACTTCAGAAATATGGTTGAATAAAGGTTACATGGGTTGTTCTGCTAATCCAACTAACAGTCTAATACCAACGAGCACCAGGAAATAGGGAGTAATCTCCAAACAGGAAACTAGGGTGTTGTTTGGTTGCAAGAAACTAAAAGAGGAAGTGTAAGTGACTAGAAGTGTGAGCATAGATAAAAAATGCGGTATCGGTCACGGTCGCGGGATCGGTCGCGGAATCTCGGTAACGGAAATGATGCGTTAGTCGCGGACCGTGTCGTTGTTGTTGCGTAGGAATTTGAAATTTGAAAAAGAAGCCCCATGTCAGCCCCACTCACTACCCACCCTAGTCCCCCTCCCCTAAATCGTACGCATGACATAATCAAATGAATTCCTTAGTCTACCTTCTCTCTTCTCTCTTGTTTTAGATCTGAAAATGGAGTTCTCTATTCTATTTCAGTGGAGTTTCTCCATTTCTTTCCTTTTTCCCTTTCTATTTGTCGAAAACATGGGGAATTTGGCCGGAAACCGAGTAGATGTAAGGTTAATAACGTTTAATGCGGACAAAATTCGTTCGGATCGGTTGAACCGGCCGAGATATCGCCGTTTTTAAAAACACCTTTACAACTTGGGATATCTCGTATCGCCGGCCTCCAAAACCTAGTTAACTCGGGAGATACGAGTTAACTCGGGCGAGTTTTTACACCATGAGTGTGAGTGACTAGAGGTGGGACAATTATCATGTTGTTTGGTTGACATCAAATAAATAAAATGGGGGAGTTCGGAGTTCCGATATGGGAAACGACTTACACACCCTTCCTCTGGTAAGTCGCAATTCCCATGTCATTTCCTGGGAAATATAAATGTAAATTCCTTAGTGTAACCAAACAAGAGCATGACATTTCCCAAATCAAACTTTTGACATGAATTTAATTTCCCAGAGTTCATAAAATAAGTAACTTCCCATGAAAACAAACTTCTGACAAGAATTTAATTTCTATGTGAACCAAACAAGCATTTGGAAAGATACAGTATTTAGTTTGAACTTGCCTGTTTTAATGGATTGGACCAAATTAAGCAGTAATATTGTAACTAGCTTTGGTCCAAAATAACAGGCCATTTTCCAAATTAATTAAGTTAAAAATTAAACTTTCCCAGACAACCTTCACACTTTTAAGGAATTCTATTGAATACTACCAAATACCAATCTACCATTGCTGTTTTGGTATTTTAGAAATGTGAAAAAAAGTTCTCCGTAAACTATTTTCCTTTTAAATGACCCCAAATCAAATGTACACGACTGGACACTGCTATAGGGAAGTTAATTGGGTTGTTGATTGGTTGGCCCAACTACGGAGTTCTATCATAACAAAAGGTGATTTTCCGATTTTCTGTAGCGGTTTGTTTCTTTACTTTGTTTAAGGGCTTTGCAAGAAAAAGAATGTGAACGTATGGTGAGATAGAGCTAGTCACTAATCAGCATACAGCAATCAGGCAACATGAACTGACGGTAAACGTATAGTCATACATGAAAGGAGGATTTGAAGGTAAAATACAATCATACATAAGAGGATTCTGCTAATATAGCCACAGAGCATGCAGAAATCCTTAAAATTAACATAATGGCATAATGCCATAGTCTGAAGCTAATTTATTCAGGTTACAAAGCTAAAACCTACTACCGTGATGGTTAAGCTAACTATAACTAGCTCACAAACCCCTCAAAGGGCAGTGGCATAGAAGGCAGGAAGAGCCTTCATTGATCCTACAGATAAAAGTTGGTCAATATATAGCCATAAGCCATGGTTAGCAGCGTAGGATCTCGGTTAAACCAAAGCAATGCTGCTTTCCCCGCCAGGTGGCTTGCGAACACCACCAAAATAATCTCGGGGTTCCACTTTCTCTCCCTCGGCAAATATATTGCTGCCACTCATCTCTCTCAGCTTGGCCTTGCTGAGAGACTTCTCTGTTGACCCTTCAGGTGCATCCCCTTTGAATATATCGTTACCAGTCAGTTCTTGGAACTTCTGATCATGAAGCTTTCTTGATGACTTCACCACAGGTTCATCACCAAACATAATATTACTCTGCCCTCCCGCAGGCTACAAAGGGATCAAATGCTTTATCAATAACCTACTTACTGTGCAGGAAACTAGCTGTAAACACACATGGAATTTTCATATTTAGATGTTCATATTCTGTTAGGCCCCTTTAGACCCTACCTTCCTGTAACAGTTGTCCTATAAGTACACCCAGCAAGCTCAAGGCAATCAACAGTTAAGATGTTATAACTTATAAGCGTTTCTGAGCAAACAAATAGGAATATAGGATAGGATAGGGGGTAAACAAACTCAGGAGAATCGGAGAAGTAAAAGATATATACACGAAATATACTCACATTGGAAACTCTAACGGAGGTCCGGACAGCTCGCGGCGCTGGCTCTCCCATGTCCTTTTCTTTTGACTCCAATGAACGCGCAGCAGCCAATGAACGAGGAGGATTTTCTGGTGGTGGGCCAAAAATGTCATTTCCACTGAGCTCCTTACACTTGGCATCTGACAATCCCTTTTTGATCCTTGAGTCTGCCTCTGCTTCTAGAGTGCCACTCAGTTCGCGTTGCTTTGCAACTTCCGGTACAGATGTGGGTTTCTTGGGAGTCACACTTTCGTCAACACTAAAAGAAATCTGGCTAATTCCATTAACAGCTTGCTGCAGGTTTAGAGTTACAACAGTGTGAGTCAAGAGTTGCTCTGGTGTGTTCTTAACTTCTTACAGTAAAATATACGAAGTACTTTATACGAAGTATATAAATTAGAATAAACCTGATAAACGCGCAATCCAGTTTTATTAGAATGGGGATTAGCACTACCAGATTCTGTTGTAGAATCATCACCAGATCCAGCAAATATTCCACTTCCAGTCATTTCCTTCATTTTATATCCGGAACAAGGCTTCCTGAAGTAGAAAATAAATAGGCCGGTTATACAGAGAAGTAAATGATCCAGATGTTCTGAAGAATCACTGATTAGTCTAATAAGAATCAGTGCAGCATATTACTATAACAAGAGCAAGGAATAAATATACGTCGTATATCTTTTAAAAGCAGATGAATTTGGATCATACAAGATATTTTAACAAAACCATATTGATGTAGCTGGATTAGCATAGACCAACAGTCCATATGACGAATTGGTTTGTGCTGGACCTGCTGGTCATGTTCTTTTCTTGAGTATGAAGAATGACAAACCAATGTGCCAAAATGACTGATCTGAGGTGGATATTCAACAAAACTAGATAAGACATAGGCCATATAGCTAGGCAGCATAAGTGCATAACCAATATGATGAACAACAAAGGTTTCAGTCATGAATCAAGAAGAAGGTGTGTTTGGGATATTGTAGTGCCTCAATCAGATTTTAAATGCAACTTGAGCTCCAACATCAACAAGATTATCATGATTTGAAGGAAATCAAATCAATCAAAAATTGAGGGGACACTAAATAAACAAGATAAGGGCTTAACTATCAACCAAATTTGGAAATTCTGTATCTGGGCATCTTTTGAGCATGTTTAAATCATGCATGTTGGTGTTTTGTTGACGAAAATAGAAAGGGCATAGTATGGGAAGTAGCTAACAAACGCAAATAGATAGTCTTGAATGATTTGACTAGCACGTTTTCCGAGGTATAACTTTGGCCATAATTATCTCTAATTATCTTGTTCTAAAAGAAACTTAAAATTTAACATTATGAAAGTACATAGTGAGACCAATTCAACGACCTTTCACTTTATATGGTCAAAGTTGGTATATGAATAGTGGCAAAACTAAAAGTGTTGCAACGGAGAAAGTACCATTTTAAAGAAAGTAGGAGCTTAAACGAAATCTGCAATCGCTACACTGATTCATGAATTAGTGTGAAGATTCTACCATACATGCAAGCTTATATAAGATGGACTTCTATGAAACCTCTTGATATAAACAACTTTAAATTTATGGACTTCAATGCTTCCAAGTATTAACATTAGGGTGTGTTCTTTTGGCGTGAAATCTACTTATCTCAACTTACTATAATATTTTCCCTCGTTGGCTCTAAACTTAACCTAAAAATCCGGAAACTAACAATCTCTAGAAAGAAACTCGGACATTAACTACACCCATTTAGCAAATCTACCAAACAGCAAATCCAATATTAGCAAATTAATGATTTGTTGAGTCGTTTTGGTAGACTGTTGGAAGCATTACATCTCAACAAACTCCAATTACCAGATGTAATGCTTCCCACTGCAATATAGGGATCATTATAGTTATTATTTAGATTAATCTAATAATTTAAAGGAATCAAAGCACAGACTGCAGCAAAAATACTCCATCAAATTGGAAGAAAACAATATATGGAGAAAAGAAAAGCAGATCATAAACCTCGAAGCAAGACTCTGAGCTTCCTCCTCAGTGATCTGACCACCAAACAACACCTTACTCACCCCGTCCGACGGCTGAGGTTCAAATCAAACAACACAATCAATAAGTAAATTAATTAATTTAGCAAGCTATCAAATAGAAAAAATGAACCATAAAGAAAAATTATTGAATTAATTTCTAATTGTAATTATCGGAAAAAGAACCTGGTGAGAACGAGAGGCGGAGGAAGGAGCAGGTGAATCATACGAAGATGCTTCGGTCCAAGTGAGTAGATCAGCTGTTGATGTGTGAGATTTTTGACCAGCTCTTGCTCTCTCCGCCATTTTTGAAGATCTTCTGCTTTCTCTCTCCTCACTACTTTTTTTTTTTTTTTTTTTTCTCTTTTTCTGGTAGTACTGTCTAGGACTGAGGAAGACTGAAGATGATGAGATATTCAAAAGAATTTGAATTTCACTGGATACTTTAGCGCTGACACCACACTTAATTCAAATAATTAAATATAAGATTGCTTTTGTTAGAGACTTTCGTAGTCAATGAGGTTTTTAAAGACCTTGGGCGGTGAAGATCAACCACGTCTAGGTAGACCTGTCAAACAGGTTAGGGTAAAATCATGTTATATAAAATAACAATTTATTTTCGATCTTATTGGTCATTCTTAAATTCGGGTAGATAAATGTTTGTTTACGATCATGAATATTCGGAGTACTATGAATGAATTTATATTTCAATCAACAGTAGTAACAATAAAATGTTTATTGTGCTAAAAAGTCCTCAAAATTTCTTTCTTACGGATTACTATGAATGTAATGATTTTCGATCGGTCGATTTGAAAACGGCTTGAGTCGGATTTTGACCCATTATGTTTCAAAATGTTCGGGTTCGGATATAATTGAGTTTCGGGTCACAGGGTTGTATTCAAGACCCGATAATTTCGGGTCAGATCAATTTTTGACAGATTACCCGGTATTATGTATAAGATGAACTTCTTACCAAAAAGTTAGTTAAACATTGTGATCAAATAGTTTTCAATATTTATAATCAATGAAATAGTTAAACTTTCTAATGAAATAGTTATGATTAGGTTCGTTGTGTTTAATAATTTTAGTAAACAACTCTAAAGGCATGATTATCCCTAACCAAATTCCTCCGTAGTTATAGTTTAGGTTTATTATGTTTTTATTCCTTTGCAACCTTTTCCTATCAATCAAAAAAAGAGTCACGGTTTTTTGCCGAAAGGAGGAGCTAGGAGCCTTGGAATCACTAGACTCTACTCTACTTGTTCAAAAATGACGTTTAAGATTTTACAATTAATAATCTCGTGACTCACAAATGGTACGTAGTAAAGTTTTAAATAGATGTCGTGAAAAAAATCTACTACAATCTAATATATATATATAAAGGGGAGTTTTTTGGAGAGCATTCGAAACGCCACGTAGGAATGTCCAGTCACAAAATCATTATTAATATATTTTAATTAATTAAAAATAAAGATAAATTAAAACAAAATCATTATTAATATATTTTAATTAATTAAAAAAAAGGATAAATTAAAATTTCCATTGGATCAAAGTTTCCGTTGGAATGTTAGGTATCAAAATCTTACTTTATGTTAAGAATCCTAACACCATAAGAGTGCTAACACCTAAAAATTTCGTTAGAATGTTATTTACATTTACATTAGAATTTTATTTACATTATAATTCTACTTGGATTAAAATATAATCATTATTAATATATTTTAATTAATTAAAAAAAAAGATAGATACATAATATGATAAAGATAGATTCCAACAAAAAATTATCTTACTTTTCTTTTACCTTTTTGTATATATATACATATAAGCTCATGGCTACCAAAAATCCTACTTCAACAATCCACAAAAACTCACGGTTGATGGTATAATTTTAGTTAATTAGGTCCGTGTAGCCGTAATTAATATACGAGCACACAATTATATACTGAGTATTTTCGTTATTATATAATGGTATACGAAGTAGTTTGCATGGTTCAAAGGAACCTTCATGTGTTTGAAGTTTTCATCTTAATAGCCTTCACAATTTTAGTTGAAGTTGCGTTATAAATGCCGTGACTTGAATTAGAGTTTATATGAAGTATAATCCTAAAACTGTGCTGATGATTAATAAAAGTAAATTGGTTCTCTCCTTAATTGCTTGCATTTCCTTTTCCTTTAAAATACTATAGAATTCCCTTAGCTTCAATTAAGGAGGAAGACTTTGGCCAAACTCCTCAATTGTTTCATTTTTTCAATTCTCCTCCTACCTTCTCAGATCCCTCTTATTCTTTAGATGTTTAGATATCTGGATATTTCCTTTTTTAAGCAAGTCCATTATGTTGGAGATAAACAATTTGTATTTGTTTAAGCACTGTAAAGAGAGAACAAAAACAAATTCAAGATCATGTGCTGCATATATAAACTAATGCTGCAACAATAGGTTTTCCGTATATAAGATGTACACTACAAAAGCAAGGTGAACTCTACCCTAATATCACACATAAAACCGTTAATCACAACCGTGAGAGGTGATGGATGAAAAGAGGTAAACAAGTAAACCAATACGTAAACACAATTTAATTTTAGCCTAAACGGTAACAACTTTAATTGATATAGTTTAGGCTACACTTTAAGCTATTAACAACGTTGTTTTTAATAGTTGGCTCCAACATATTATACTAAACCAAAATAATGGTCAGCCTGAACATAAACGAATCTAAATTTGGGGTCTTATACTGAAACAATAGTCGAACTATTAAAAATAATGCATGGTGTGATAGCTTCTAATTAATTTTTAATAAGTATTCACTTCTCTAATGTATGGTGTGATTATGATCCAACTTTTTTTCCCAGTTTGGATTGCGTTTTTCAGTTGGAATTTGAGTCAGATAATGCTAATACTTTTTTAAGGAGTCTATAATTAACATAGTATCATTATTATCTTTAAAATATTCCTTATGAAAAATGTTCTAACGAAAATTTATCATATTCTATCTCTTCCATGCTTTATATTCTATATATGTTACCCATAATGATAAGATAAATATTATAAAAGATGATAACTAAAATAGCATTCTAATTATCTTTAAAATACCCCATACGAATAAAATATCCTAACGAAAATTTATCATATTCTATCTCTTCCATGTTTTGTACTACGTGTAAATTATCCATAGTGATAAGATAAATATTTGAAAAGATGATAACAAACAAAATGATAGTAGATTTTCAACGTAAATTTATCCTACGTACTTCTACTTTTTAACATAATAGAGTTTTACTTACATTAAGCCTTTGATATTCGTAACATAGAGTGTAACCCGTGATTTAAACCCCTACAAGACTACAACTCTTCAAGTGCTAGATGCGAATAATTAATTCAAATGACAATTACTAATACATTATTATAGTCGTATACAGTTTTTAAGCACGACATTACCAAGAAAACAACAACTAATGTTTCAAAGCTGGTAACAAGTAGGTAATGACAATTACTTTACTAATACATTATTATAAAAGTGCGATAACATACACATGATATACGATTAACTTCTATTTTTAGATAATTATCAAGCATGTAATAGAGTTTTATTTATATTAAACGTTTGATATTTGGATCAATTCATATCATAAATTTTAATTATGATAATTATTATTAAGTATTTAATAGAGTTCTAATAGCATCACATGAATAACTAACTCGAGTTTTTCCATTATTGAACTAACCATTTTATAAACTCGGTTTTTCTATGAGACTCTTATGCATAAACATTTTCAATGTTAAGAAAATATTTATATTCTAACTTGAATAGGGATCTATTTTAACTTTCTATTATATGTGTAATTTATAAAACACCTATTTATATATGATAACACATGTTGTAATGATTTGGCGGGTTTATTTAGAAAAATGATCTAGGAAATTCTTTAAATTGTTTTTTAACAAATAATCAGACATTACAGTTTCTATTTTTCATGTTTGCCAATACGTATTTTGTATCACTTTAATCTCTAATAATACATTAGACAAAATAATAACATTGATATTCTTAATGTACCCATAAAAATGGATCAAACAAGACCCTACATGAATATGTTTTTTCTTAAGTATTGGAAAGAGTTTAGTAGATTCTCTTCAATTATGAATACCGTTAACATTCGAAAGTGTAACATTAGAGGCAAAGGGAGTAGTTGTTTTAGTTTGTTATTTATCCATAGTAATAACTAATAAGAGTTAAAAAAATAAAAGTACAAATTGGATCTCACAATTAAAATAAAATAAAATAAATGATTAACGCAATTCTTGATCACAATAGTAAGTGAGTATAGTTCTAAGAACGATTAACAAATCATATTTAAAAAAAACCGTGCATCGCACGGGCTTAAATCTAGTTCTCAAATATATAGAAGTAGACAAGTAGTTGATCAATATGGGCCAAATGTGTCCCAGTTGATTATATCGTTTTCATGATGTTACAAGATGCAATTATAACTTCTAATTCTCATTCATTTAAGAATCAAAATGGATGACCTGATTTATGAATTGTAGCAGATTTGGACATATTAACTATTAAGTCCATATGTAACATGGCTCTCAGCCCAATTATTCGGGCCCAGATAGGCCCAACCCAATTTATTTATTTTTTGGGCAGGTTTTGAGTGACTCAAATTGAGTTTTTAGTTGTAAATTTGGCAGGCCAGAAAACGTACTGGAAACTCCGCTATTTTGTTCCGGAATAGCGGGGTTTTGGACACGGAAATTTGCCCTTTGTTTGACGGACCCGGTCCGACATGATGGAATGAAAATTTGTGGTATGACCCGGACAAAAATCTAACCCAGCCCGACATTTGATATGGTCTAATTTAAACTTGTATGAGTAAACAATAGCGCAAATCAAATCAAATAGGCAATTAAGCAAAAAACTGAGTATTAGCAGAATGGCAGTGTTTGTTTTCAAATGAACCACTTCTAATTAAATTAGTGAACTACTAAATTGATCTATACAACAATCAGCTCAAGTAAACCCCCAAAAAAAGAAAAGAAAAGTTGTACAAAATTACTAATTAACAGGCATCAAAAGCTAAACCAATAAAAAGCATCTCAGTATCAACACAAGAAGAGCAGTAACACCCTCCATTTGATTTGCAGCCACACTCACCCAACCCCTTCAACCTTTCACTTCTCCTCCTCTTCCTCATCTCTTCCCCGGAAACCACCCTCGTCGCGGTTGCCGGAACAACTTCAACCTTCATTGTTATCTGCAACGCTGGTGGTTTAACCCCATCCTCAACCTTAACCAACTTATTCCCTTGTTTATTCATAGTCATAACAACCCACCTCTGAAATTCCATTTTCGGCGCTTCAAAGGCGTTCTTCCATGGCATCTCAGCTGTTGCTATTAGTTGAGACCCACCAAGGAAAGACTTTGTATTTCGCCACCTCAGCTCGAAAACCACCAGTTCTTCCTTTAAACCATGGACTGAATCCTCTGAAGTACCGTTACACTCTAGAGAAAAAGTATCATCCCAAAATATATAGCCATCGTTTTTTCGAGAAGACGACGAAGAAGAAGCGATTTCCTTCGTGTTTACCTGGATTCTCCTGTTGTTGCTTCCTGCACAAAGGTAGCACCTGATGAAGAGATTACCTTTGTGCTTTGTTTGTACATTTTTAACACCAATTATGTTTAATTCGCATTTTAAGGAGGACGAAAATGCAGAGTAAGA
The DNA here is from genome assembly GCF_020520425.1 of Spinacia oleracea. Lineage (NCBI taxonomy): Eukaryota > Viridiplantae > Streptophyta > Magnoliopsida > Caryophyllales > Amaranthaceae > Spinacia > Spinacia oleracea. The sequence goes on along the minus strand of NC_079489.1, from coordinate 134,244,204 downwards.
AGAAGCCATGAAATGTATATGAATGAGAATTAATTCTATTGTTGGATTGAGTTGAGTTGAGTTGAGGATAATAATGCAAGAATCTAGTTATATATAGAGGATAAATAAAGGGACTACTTTTTTTTTTTTTTTTTAAAGTGATGAGAAGGCAATCAACTTTGAACGAGTGGGAAGAAGATACACTTGCAAGTGCCAACAAAATAGGACTTCTTTGAATCTTCCAACTTTGATATGCTAATTAGTGAAATTTTGATTACATTTAATTTAATTTAGTGGGATTATTATTTGTTGGGGGGATTAATCATAGTTTATTACAGTAAATGATCCCTTCTCATTCATGAAGGGATCAAATTTCTTAAAATATGACCCTTGCCATTTTTTGTTTTCTCACTTTTGTGTTGATGAGAGAGGGAACTCTTTGTTAGTGGAGTAAGTTTCTTTTAAAACCATCTTATACTCATAAGACGTACGACTGACATCACTCAATTATTAACAAGAAAATTTTAGCTATTAAATACAAAAATTATAACTTATAAATGCTAACGCAAAATTAATAATAAGAGTGTAACTTTCTAATTATAAAGTGTAACTATAGACTGTAGTCTTATTTTTTAGAGAAGATCTTAATTAAAAGTTTTGTATTGTTGGTGGTGGTGATTTATACTAGAGAAAGTGGATCCTTCATTCAGTTGATTGACCATAAAAGACCATTCTCATTTAGGGTATACAAAATTTCTTGTTCCTGTATTTCTTAAATAACTATTGGGGAAGAGGAAAGTATTTGTTGAATTCATAAAATGCAACACTTCGTACATATTTTCTACATAATTTTAGAAAGGACGATTTTCCACTCTAAATATTGATATGGACACCTTTCTTTATTTATAGTAAAAGTGTCATAATCAATTTTTGAAATTGAAAATTCATTCTCATGTATCATTGTCCCTACATAATGAAGCATATATTTTTTTCCATCTAGTAGAGGACACGAATATTTCCACCAAATTAGAATGTTCAACATGCTCATATTGGGTTCTATATATGGGAAATTGGGGACCAATTAATTTCTAACTCTTTTTAATTTCAATATGATTAGTGACTAGCGAGTATGCAGGTCGGTGATGAGGGTAATTGGAAAAACTGATCTTGACGCACTAAAAAAATTAATTTTGATAGACCTAAGCGAGGTATAGTTTTCCGTGCTCTACTTATGCAGGATGTGACAAAATAAATCAATTTTTTAGTGTACCTAAATCAATTCCGGTAATTGGGGTCAGTTATACTCAACTAGGTTTTGAGCCCGTTCATAGAACGGACGGTTGTATAGTGGTTGTTCAGCTGTCTTTTGAAGTTTTAATTAGTGAGTTCTTTTGATTTTTGGTAATATATGAATTAAATAGAGGTGTAATTTGAAGGTTGGACAAAAATAAAAATTATATGTTGAATAAATATTGGATGTTAAAGGGGTGGAGTGGAAGAGGCTAATGAGTATATTAGACTATTAATAACTTAATGTTGCTTTTTATGGACTAGATATAGATGTTCAATTGATCATGGAATCATGAGCCATGACATAATATTCTCATATTCATATGACTTAGATAACAAAAATCAAATATAGTGCGTGAACAGTCTCCATCTTATTTCCGGATATACCACAAAATTAATTAAATACGAGTACAACTAACCGTAACCAGCAATGATAACAATAATTAAATTACTCCGCATGTAGCTTCATAACTTAATCGTGGATCATATATCCACAGTCATAAAATCATAAACAAGATTATTAGTGCCCTTTAAAAAAAACCTAGCTAGCCAGTAAGCTTAAAACAGTATCACAAAAAATCACTATCAGTTTACAACTTTAATTTACAACGATGTGATATTCTGCTATATAAGAAAGAACTTTGAGATCCGCCTATAAAATATATATACTTGTATATACAAATAAAGTACACATCGACCATATAGATGGTAGTATTATAATTGATGATAATGGAGACCAAGTTGGATCAGACAACGGTTTATGCTTTTACGGTTTTGACCTTCTTTTTTAATATATATACGTAAGAAAATATGTATTCATGTAGAATCTTGTTTAATTCCTATTGATATATACTTTCTACTTAACAATTTAATTATACATAATTTGAGAGGTTAAGAGTCAAATACACGTGTTGGAAATCGTAAAGTCGTTACAGAATAATAGTTAAGGAACGCATGAAATAAATAGAATTTGATATGTATACAAAAGATCGTGATAAAATCACATCATACGTAGTATGTATATCGTATATTAAATTTATATGGTTGTTAAATAGTTAATGGTTCACTATGCAAGTTAAAACATAGGCGGCGAATCCTAAACAATCAAAATATATATTTGTATACAACTTCAGATAACCACAGTGATGAAGGAAGAACACATCGGCTTACACTCAAACACCATTTAATTTAATTTAATTATACTACTTACACTTTTGCCTTCTTTAATTTTAGGAGTCAAGAGGATATATTAGACTCTCTCTTTTTATGGACAGCCGTAACTTTTGATTTTTGCTTCTTCAGCTCTTCTTATCCATCCATATAGCCACACACTATGACACCAAGGAGAGTTACACTAGTTCGTTCTTCCAATTGAAAGTGCTTTTTAGTAATTGTGTTTTCTCCAATTATGCACTTTCACTATAATATTAAAAGCAAGACCAAAATTATAATTATCGTAAAATACCTTGTGTTTGCTCGAGTTTGTAAACTAGTACTTTACTGAATGCCAAATAGTCACTACAAAAATTTGTATCTTTTACGACAACCTAATAACGACGGGGAAAAATCTCGTCGCAAAAGGGCTTTTGCGACGGGGATAACAACCCAACAAAGACGGGAACAACCGTCGCAAATGTCTTTTACGACGGGTTAACGACGGGATTTTCCATTAACGACGGCCCCCTTTTATGACGGGTTCGCGACGGAAAATCCCGTCGTTAATCAACAATTATTGGCCTTTAGCGACGGGATTTCCCGTCGTTAATAGTACAATTTCTTGTAGTGAGTATCTTGAATTAATAATACTACTTTGTATTGAAAATAGAACCTTAATTAAGGCTTTGTTTGGTAATTAGAGTTTAGAGTGTTTACCGTAGCAGTTAGCCGATTACCTTTTTGTTTAGCAAATTTGACTAGTTATTTGCAAATATGTGTTTGGTAACACTTGGTTGATTGCCAAAAAGCCGGTAACTTTTTGATTAAAACTAGCTTTTGAGCCCGTTCAAATAACGGGCGGGTATATAGTGGTTATTTACTCTGTCTTTTTAAGTTCTAAGTACGTGGTTATATTGTCCCGTTCTCAATGTCATAAAATTCGGCTTATATTCCAGCTTCTTACGTCACTCCGTGTATTCCACTTTTACGCTTAAAATGGTTGTTTACATCATGTCCATAAAATGGTCGATGAAATGCTTGAACGAAATGTAGACTCTTAATGACTTTCATAACGTTATTACTGCCCACTTAAATTAAGTCGTATTAATATTAAAGACAAATGACATTCTCATCTCGTATAACATAAAAATACCCTTGGTTGAACCTAATAATTTTCACCACCTCGAGTCATTAGCATTATTATGTTCATGTTACTCACTGTGTATCCATTAATGAGAATCAAATTTGTCTAATTCATCCAGTCCAAACAAATTATCTACTTCATCATCAAATATGCCGATTGTCATGGATTTTTCAAATTTAGCAAAACATGATATTGAACCCAAGTGAACAAAATTCAGAAATAATACTTTAGTGGCTTTAATACCTACTACTTAATAATTAGAAAGATCCTAGTAGGAAAACTACAAACCTGCAAACGAATTCAATAAACTCCTTAGCTTTAATTTATCTTTTTCAAGAAATGTGTCACACCACTATTATTGTTCGTGAAAGAATCTAAACTAACAGATCAAAGAAAAAACTAAAAACCTTAATTCAAATCAGAACCATAGCAAAAACTGGTAGATAGCATGAATCTAGAAGCAAATTAGAGCGAAACATATCATTATGCTTAAAATGGATTAAAAAAAGATAAATATAGGGAAGACAAATTTACCTCAAATAAAATAAGATTATATAAAATCAATTAAGAGAACCCTTGCACCGATTTCGAACAATTTTAGATTTGAAGATAAAAATGCACCCAGCTTGTAAATTTCTTGGAAGAAAATTATGAACAGAAGATTAGGATTGTTGCAATGGAGAAACCCGAATGAAAATTGGTTGTGGGTATAAAAACTAATTATATCCATAAACTCCTACCTTTTCCAATTCATCCATTTATAAATTGATTATTTAGTTAATTAATGATTTTAAAATTACTAAAAACCTTTCAATGAAGGAATGAATGAATTTGAATGAAACTCTATGAATTAACTTTGTCATTAATTTTGAGGGTTGAAGGAAGTTAGAGAGATAATGAAGGTGAAGAATTTTCCATAAATCTTTGTACAATCATAAAGTTTTTATTTTATTTTTATATAAAAAAGGAAATGAGGATGCCACGTGTCATAAGTGGATTTTAAAAATAAAAAGAGGAACAAAGAGAGGAGATGTCAAATGTCACCATGTCATGAGTGGTTTGAGTTTTTAAATACTAGGTATTGATGACATTTATGGAAAATACATTTCGGTAAAATTGACTCTTATTTTGATGATTAAGATAAAAAATTATTGGGGAAATTTCAATGGTAACCTTGTGTTATTGCTTTTTCTCAATGGAACCCATTTTTTTTCAATTATAATTGGTAGCACCGAGTATTTAAATTTTCACGAGCATGACATTAATGATATATTAAATATTAAAACACCTTTAAAATTACAATAAACTGTGATTACTAAGCTAACCTTTTAACATATTAACTTCAAAAAAAACATCCTACGAAACTACCCCTCCACAATCCTTTGCTCTCCCCTCCCCTCCCCTCCACCACCATCACAACCTCTGTGTCCATCAATTCCGGCCAACCACTACCCACGCAAGAAAATTCAACAATCATGGTCTACGCACATCATTTCCCTTCAACAACGCACCAGTACGTCTTTCCTTCCTCTTTCCAATCGACCCTTCATTTCTCACTTTACCATCACACAACCACACACCCGAACATTTCAACCACCCCTACCAGCCCAACTTAGTCAATGTCATTCCCAATTGAACCAAGTAGCACTAGTACAAAAATGCTCAAGTGTGGGCTCATTTTAAGGCCCTAAGTGAAGGGCTTTTACATGTGCAGCACGTGGCATGTCCACACTTGATGTTTCTCAAGTTTTACAAAATATTGACATCACTTGATGTCTCAAGTTTTGCCAATTTAGGAAAATGAACCGCACTTGACAAATATGGTCCTGCCAATTTTGAAAAATGAGCACTTGATAGTTTCAAGTGCTTCTTGTTTTGGAAGATGGACACCACTTTACATAAAAATGGGCAGCACTAGCATAAAAATGAGATGCACTTGATATAAAAACGAGCGACATTGGTATATAAACGAGTAACACTTGACCTATAAACGAGCAACACTTGGCCTGAAAATTGGGTAGCACTTGGCCTAAAATGAGCAGCGCTTGTTCTAAAGTTTATTATATTATTGATTTTCCTGCTACATATATTATACGATTTAACCACGCCACTAGTTAACCTCTATACATCACTAAAAAAAATATCCAACTATATAGATAGTTAAATTTAATAGTATATTATTGTAAATCTAAAAGTCGATTATATTATAATCAATTGAAAAATTAGCATCAATAATCTAAGATTCATTACAAGCAAAAGAAAGTTCAAATATCAAAGACAATCACTAGTAATGAAGTTTGCCAACTTGTCTCGATCTTCATTTATCTCCTTAGTTGTGAAGGGAAACTCCCTTCGATTGTTGAATACCTTAAGAAGATTCACCATCAAAAAAGAAAAATATACTCTAGTTATATTATAAATATTGTATCGTTTAATGAATTAAGACTTTGCTCCTAACAATGAAATAATGAACATTAATATATAATGAACCGTATAATTAATAATAAAAATGACTTATTTCGCTCTTAACTTTCAATAACTAATAAACTTGAATAAGTATTTGAACCCTTTACATGTTAATATACTTAATTTAATATTTTAAAGACTCATTCTTACCTACTTTGGTTAACTTATGCATATTTAAGGCTTGTTTGTTCATTATATGTCACATTTTGACTAAAGTGACTTATTTCTCTCCCAACTTTCAACTAATGAAACTAAATAAGTATTTTAAAATTTTTACATTTTTATTAGACTTATTATAATGTTTATAAGACTCATTTTCACCTACTGTAGTCGAGTTATAAACATTTAAGGGTAATTCGTTCTTTACATTTCATATTTTGACTAAAATGGCTTATTTCGCTCCTAACTTCAACTAATGAACTTAAATAAGTTTTTTAGACCCTTTAAATAGTTAATATACTTAGTTTTATGTTTCAAAGACTCATTTTCACCTACTTTGGTCATGTTATTCACATTTAAGACTCGTTTGATCATTATAGGTCACATTTGATAAAATGCTTATTCGGTCCCAACTTTCAACTAATGAACCTAAATAAGTATTTTAAACCCTTTACATGTTTTATTAATATACTTAGATTTATGTTTTTAAGACTCAATCACATCTATTTTGGTCTAGTTATCCACATTTAGGACTCATTCCATCATTATAGGTCATATTTTGTCTAAAATAGGCTATTTGGTTCCTAACTTTTAAAAAACGAACCTAAAAAATGAACTTTTAAACATGTTCATGTTTAATATTCTTATTTTTATGATTGTAAGACTCAATCTCACCTATTTTGGTCTAGATATGCATATTTAGGGCTCATTCAATCAATATAGGTCATATTTTGCCTAAAATAGACTATTTTACTCCTAACTTTGGAACGATGAATCTAAAAAATGAACTTAAAATCTATTCATGTTTTATATTCTTAGTTTTATGATACTAAGACTCTATCTCACCTAGTTTGGTCTAGTTATGCACATTTAGGGTTCATTCATCATTATAGTTCATATCTTGTCTAAAATGGATTATTCACTCCTAACTTTGAAATAATGAACCTATACAATGAACTTCAAACCTATTCATGTTTAATATTATCATTTCTATGATTTTAAGACTCAATCTCATCTAATTTGATCTAATTACGCATATTTAGGGCACATTCATTCAATATAAGTCTTGTCTTATTTAAAATGAGTTATTTCACTCCTAACTTTGAAAATGAACTTAAATAATAAAATTAAAACCTATTCATGTTTCATGTTCTTACTTTTATGATTCTAAGACTAAGGCCCTGTTTAGTTCACCTTATTTCAGGACCTTATTACTTATTTCAGATTTAATCAGATAAGATCAAACCAGATCAGATCAGATCAGAAAAAATAAGATCAGATCAGATCAGAAAAAATAAGTTCAGATCAGATCAGACCAGATCAGATCAGACCAGATTATTATGATGATGATTATTATTATTATATATTTATACCATTGTTATTATATTTAATATTTATTACTATTATTGCTTTAATAAAAAAGAATGTTGTTGTCGTATTACTAAAGGCATAAAAAAACATTAACAAAACATTCAAATTCATCATGTCCAAATTAAAACGATTAAGTCCAGATTAGAAACAATATGATCAGGTCATGTACATATCAAAACTGATTTTTATAGATCAAAACCATTATATATCTAGACCAGAACTGATAAGATCAGATAATATCCAAATCATAACTGATTTGTACAGATCATGTCCATATCATGTTCAAATCTGCAAAGATCTTGTCTACATCAGAACCGATCCTTACATAACCAATATGTTCAGATCAAAACCGATTTGTACAGATCAATTCCAGATCAGAATCGATATGTCCAGATTATAACTAGTCTAGATATCGACTCTGTACAAATTATGTTCAGATCAGAATTGATCTACAAAGATCATGTCCATATCAGAATTGATTTATACTGAACATGACCAGATCAGAACAGGTCTGTAAAGATCATGACCAGATCAGAACTGATATGTACAGATGCTGTCCAGATCAGAAATAATATGTACAGATCATGTCCAGAGCAGAAATGATCTGTCCAGATCAGAATTGATATGTACAGATCATGTCCAGATCAGAACTGATCTGTACAGATCATGTCTAGATCAGAACTGAATTGTACAGATCATGTCCAGATCAGAACTGGTCTGTACAGGTCATGTCCAGATCAGAACTGGTCTGTACAGATCATGTCTAGATCAGAACTGAACTGTACAGATCATGTCCAGATCAGAACTGATTTGTACAGATCATGTCCAGATCAGAACTGATCTGTACAGATCATGCCCAGATCAAACTAAACTGTACAGATCATGTCCAGATCAGAACTGAACTGTACAGATCATGTCCATACCAGAACTGATCATTTCCAAACAAAACAGATATGTACAAATCATGTCCAAGATCAGAACCGATCTGTATAGATCATATCCAGATCAGAACTTATATGTCTAGATCATAATCGATCTATCTAGATCATGTCTAGGTGTATCTAATATAAGAAATAGTTAAATCATGAGCAAAGTCAAATAAATAATAACAATATTACAAATTTGTGTAACATTTATTTTACACGTAAGTCGTTTAATATTAATAAATGTGATTTTTGTTTAAACTTAATTATGAATAATCAGATCATATCATATCATATCATATCAGACCAGACCAGATCAGAAAAAATAAATTCAGATCAGATCAGATCAGAAAAAATAAGTTCATATCAAATCAGACCAGATCAGATCAGATCAGATCAGGAGAAATAAGGTGAACTAAACAGGGCCTAAATCCACCTAGTTTGCACATTTAGGGTTGATTCAATCAATATAGATTATATCTTGTCTAAAACAAGCTATTTCGCTCCTAACTTTGAAATAATGAACCTAAATACCTACACACATTTAGGGCTCATTTCTCTTCATTTCAAGCTAACGACGGAGGGGGAGGGGGTTGTTAAACAAGTGCTAAAGGAATCAATTGATGTTTAAACTTAGCATATTTTGACATATTGTGAACTAAAAAAAATTGCAACTTAACAAAATTAACACTTAAAGTCCTGAACCAAACAAAATTGAGCACACAAGCTAAACACAAACACCTGAAAGTTAACGATGGTCGACTTTGACCATAAATAATCACTTGCTTGCATGAAGAAGCAGAACATATAAGCATATCAGAACAAAAATACAGGATCATAATAGAAGAAGTAGATCAAAAGAAGATCATAAACAGAAGATCAAGTCAAAAATTTGCATATTAGGTCAAACAAAAGAAGCATATCAGAATCACAACACGTATAGCAGAATAGCAGCAGGCAGAACTGAAGGAAATGTGTCCTTCACCCAAGGTGCATTAAGTCTAATACCAAAGTTCAGATTAATTACGAACAATTAATTCAGTGAGATCAAGTGATCAGAACAGCTAGCTGGAGCAATGCTTCCGATCAGTGAGTTCTAATCTATATTAGGCTCACAGCTTACTCTTGACTGAACCTATAAGGTCACACCAATGGCATGTAATAGATCACCGGATTAAATGAATCGAAAATTCATTTAATAGCTTTTCGGGAATTAGTTCGAAAAAACATAATATACGATACGACCTTGCATCAGAATCGTATATCGTATCGCGAATATTCGTAAGCTGGGCGAAACGAATAATCGTATCGTACGACGGTGATTCGTCGTGTATGATACGATAAATAATAGTCGTAAGGCGTTAGTCGCGAATACGAGCCGCAACGAAGCTGTCGGCCCGTTGAGCCAAGCGCGCATGCGCGCAAGGCCCAACGATCCAGCAAGCTTGCGCGCAGCAAGCAAGCCAGCCCGCGGCACGAGTGTGCGCGCACAAGGGGCAGCAGCGCAGTGAACATAGCAAGCGAGGCCCGCGGCCCATCGCTGCTGCTCGGCTGCTGTGGGCTTCGGCCTGCTGCTGGGCTTGCGTGGCTATGTGGCTTCGGTGAGTGTGAGTGTGTGGCCGGTCAAGGCCTTGTGCCTTGGCCGGTTACATATAATATAACCTAGATTATATTCCACTCTCTTAAGTCAGTTTTTCCAACCCGGCCTAAACCTAATTCAGAAATTACGTAGTTTCAGTTTTGCTCTCTACACAAAACTGTTCTTCCCCAAAAGCAAACACTCTTGAATATTGTCTAAGCTACGATTATCAAGACGGATCTGAACGTGTCGGTGAACCAAATATTGGAACAAAAATTGGATTTCTTTGTTGGTGCTTGTTGATACTGAACTCGGGAAAACACGCTTCGAATGTAAGTTTGCTTAATCTGTGCTTTATACATGTTTCCTGGCTTTGGGGATTGTTCCGCACATGTTATATGTATTTAACTGTATTCCCCTACAGTGGTATCATGAGCCTTATGTATTAAAGCATTTTTTAGCATGATTTTATGTTTTTGTATGCTGTCGAATTTTCCTTTATTTTTCGTAATTTTTTCGAATATTTCTGGATTATTGTATAGATCGCAGAAAGCAGTTCTGAATTCAAAAATTGTCGAAATTTTGATTTTTATGACCCTAATCTGATTGAAAACAATTTCCTAAGATCAACTCATGAGAACAGAACTGCAAAAACAGGCCTCGAAGTATGAGTTTTTGGGATTTTTTGTTAATTAACGAATTAAAATTAACAAATTCGGAAAGTTTTTCAATTAATTGGTCGACCTAAACTACTCGGAATTGATTGAAATTTTCCCCTACTGTTTTTGGGTATGTTTTAAAATTATGGTAAAAATTTCGGCCATAAATGTTAAGTGTAAACCCTAATTTCACTTTTCCCAAATTTGTAATTTTTAGATCGCTAATTGATTTTTTTTAAATAATTTAGATCTGGAAATTTGGTTAATTGAGAAAGGGAATATAATTTCATAAAGGTGGCAGTCTTTAAAAATTATTGGATTAAAATTTTGATTAGATTCGTTAATTTTAATCAACACTTAAACCAAATTGGTAAAAATCTGAATTTTGAATGTTTAGAACGATTTATAATTTGAGATTCGATTATCAAAATGTTCAAATTTTTGTTGACATTGTTCATTCGTTAAATTTGAATATTTTTATCCTAGATTTAATAAATTTTGTAAAATTGGATTGTTGTAAAAATTAATTAAATCGTAAACTTGTTATTTGAAAAATAAAAATTGTTAATTTTGTGAAAAATAACTAAATGCAAATATGTTTCGTGAAATTGATATTATTTTTAAATTAGTTTCTTTGTATGGCACGAACCAAAGGCACGAACAAAGGGGTGTGCGGTACGTGTGGCTCGTCGTAGCACATGCGCGTTGCCTCCCCGCAGCATAGGCGCAGCAACGCGGGCAACAGCAAGCGAGCTGCGTGCCGCGCGCGCTGGCCAAGTGAGCGAGCAAGGCAGGCATGCCTTGGCTTGCGAGCTGCGAGAAAGCAAGGGGCAAGGCTGCCTTGCCTTCCGCGCAGTGACGAGCAGCACATCGACGAGCAGCGTGCCACGAGCAGCGAGGGCTGCGGCAGTGTGCGATGGGGCTTGCGGGGCATGGGCGATGAGCTCGTGGCCTCGTATGGCCACACACAGCACATGGAAGTGCTGGGCTAGGCGCAAGCCTAGCGCCTAGCCCACATTGCACAATTTTGGCAATTTTTGTTCGTTGGGCTTTAAATTTAATATTTGTATTAAAAATGGCTAATGGGATAATTAATTAATTATTTTATTTAACTTGGGCCGGGACGTGAGTTTAATTAAATATTTAAATATTAATTATCCGGAATAAATATTGGTTTGAGTGGGAGCCGCCTAATGAAATTAAAATGAAATATTTAATTCAATTATTTTCGTAGGGTGCTTTATTTTAATTAAATTAAATTTTGATTAGAATAAATTCTAAGGATTAGTAATTCAGAATTGATTAATCTTTTAGGACGCGTTTATGTGAACGTGATCTTTTAATAAATCACGTAAATACTTGCATAATTTCATTGGACTATTCGTTTTAGGATACGAATGGATGAATGCATAGAATGTATATTTTATGTAATGCAGGTACTCCAAGTGACTAGTATGGCCAATCTACGGTCTGCGAACCGTTTATCTTTGAATATAAAGTTTTAAATATGGTCTGCGTACCATTGAAATTTTGATGTAATTTTTATTATTTCAAGTATTTCTAGTTTAGAACTTTAAGTTAGCATTGAATGAAGATTCAAGACGATGCCAAGCTAACAAGATGGTGAATAAGATTGGATGCTTCAAGACAAGAGTTTTGGGCCATACTAGTTCACCAATTTATTTATGCACTATATATTGTGAATGTATGAATATATTATGCATGAATGTTGTTTGTATGCTCGATTAGATTTAGTTCACTAAATAATCGAACCAACATGGAAACAACTAGATCCAAAGTAATATTGAGTTCAAAAGTTGCCTTCGAAATCAAGCACTTACAAAAATCTAAGGATCTAACGTAGTAGGTTTCCGCCAAAGCGAGGTGCTATTTTAGTTGACTTAGATGGTAAGGTATCCCAAAGGAACACGTTGATTGTAGTTTTAACTCAAACAACAATGGCATATGTTGTGGCAATGGGATAAATTATGGTATTAATTTATTAACCAAGAGTAAATTGGAGATTACTAGCAATAGGTTTTGCTTAACTAGAATCTTAAAAGGCTTTTAACCCATCACCTGCATCCATCTACCACATTTGTGACGGTTGTTCCAGTCCTTATTTGATTGTAGCTCCGTCGTAAAAGGCTTTTGCGACGGGATTTTTGACCCGTCGTTATTAGTTTGTCATTAATGATACAAATTTTTGTAATGTGGCCTTCTAGTGTTTTTTAATCAATTTTTAACGAAGACTTAATGGCAGTGGCACGATGTGCTCAACTGTAAAATCTTAAAGATATATGCCTATATGGTTAATACCTAAAAATATTGAGGTAAATGGTGAATTAAGTTAAAAATTCATGATCCTTTAATGAAAAGACCGTTAATAAAACTTGAAAAAAAGAAATACACCAAGACATACGGAGTGAAAGTTCTTCTTGGTGTATCTATTTGTATGTAGCATGCATAATTGGGCCATATCCAGAACAATAACAAATGAGCTAAAAAGTAACTAGGTTTGCACAACAGCAAGCAAGAGAGCCCCTTGAAGTATTTGAGCCACTTTTCAGACCATGAAGAAATGGCTCGTAATGTTCGGTACGGCCCAATAACTCACAACAGTCACAAAGCAATAACAATATGGGGGCGTATTTGGTGAATTAATAATAATAATAATAATAATAATAATATTAGTATTATTATTATTATTATTATTGTTATTATTATTATTGTTTTATTTTTTTTGAAACGGAGGAAGTATGTCCTTTTTATTATTATTATTATTATTATTTAGTAAAGAAGCGATTACACAAAGTTGGATGGGAGCCTAGCCACTAATTGGACTCCGACACCCTTATTCAAAGCAAAACACAAACGATGAAAAAGTAAAGAACGAATGTTAGCAGCAGCCGTGTTACTCTGAGCAACCCGTGAGACCCTAGACATGAACTCGAGGGCATCACTCCCAAGTTCTCCAAAGGTGGAGAAAGCAAAAGCGATAAAACCATATCCGTTGCCTATGCACTTCGCTTCATACTTCTTCTTCTTCCTGGCAACAGCATTAGCGACAGCAACCCCAGGAGCAAAAGCATCAACTCCTGGCCCGGTGAATGGAGAGATACCTGTGACATCTAAGCATACATTTTTCCCTTTGTCCCAAGAGTAGACGAGAAGGTCCGCAGGACGGAGATCTCTCCCTTCCTCAGACAGAAATTCCAAAGACACCTCCTTTTGCACAACAACCCCAGCCTGCGAACAGATATCCCCGAACACATCTCGAACCAAGTTATGGCGGAATTTCAAGCCAACATCATTACCACAATGCACTGCCTGATCCCCGAAACGATCTATGATTTTCGAAGAGCAGCAAGGACAAGTAAAGTCAGGAGTTATTATCATTATTATTATTATTATTATTATTATTATTATTATGAAGAAGCGATTACACAAAGTTGGATGGGAGCCTAGCCACTAATTGGGCTCCGACACCCTTATTAATTCACCAAATGCGTCCCCTTATTGTTATTGCTTTGTGACTGTTGTGATTATTATTATTATTATTATTATTATAAGAAAACACCAAAACGTTACATTATTATTATTATTATTATTATTATTATTATTATTATTATCAAATGCTAATAAAGTCAAACATTTTACAAATAATTAGTGGGAAGCCGAGATACAATCTGGGCCCCCACTTCTCTGGCTATAGCAAAACCTATCCTGGTGAAAATATGAGCGGCAACACGAGCCCCAATGTCCTGCGTCCTAGAAAACTTCTGAATCCGCTTCAGCAACGCAACAACATCCTTATCCAGCTCCCCCAAAGAAGAAAACGGAAGAAAACCATAACCAATAGCTCTGCAAAGTGCTTCGTACTTGACCCGCTTCCGAATAGCCGCATCAGGAACAACCCGGCCTGGGGCAAAGCTAGACAACCCAGACTGTGTCAAAGGGGAAGATCCCGTCAAGTCAATACACATATCACAACCCCGATCCCAAGAGTAGAGCAACACGTCTGCTGGTCGGAGAGCTCCATCGCTCCCTCCAGATAGACCAATATCAACCTCTTTCCGCGCCGAGATCCCAGACCGGTAACAAACATCAACAAGGGTATCCCGAACCACATTATGCCGATGTTTAATACCCACGATGCCAGCACATGACACCGCATGATCACCAAAGATGTCTCCGGCAAAGACCCTGGAGCAAGCAGAACATGGCACCGTAACAAAGAACAAAGGAACCCCCAACCGGTAACACAACACACATCGATAAGCCTTAGCATTCATCGTCTGTCCCAAACCTGATATGGGGACCGCACGAAGCCAAGCAGAGGTGTGATCTCCCTGCTGCGATTTCCACAACGCCGACGGCCGAGACGATAAAGAGAAGGTGGATTCTGCAGATGCAGTAACCTTTGTGAAATATATATCTGCCAATTTCTTCATAAGTTTTGGGGCAGCGACCTCACTAGGGTTACTCAGAATGTCATACTCCACCGTTCCACTAAATAGACTCAACGCATCTTCAAATGCTCGACCAGGACCAACAATATCAGCATGTCGTTGGAGATTATTATTATTATTATTATTATTATTATTATTATTATTATTATTATTATTATTATTATTATTATTATTATTATTATTATTATTATTATTATCGGAAAACACCAAAACGTTACAAGCTCAACAAGCTACAAAGATCAAATGAACTACAAGAAGTTGGAGGGGAGCCGAGATACAATCTGGGCCCCCACTCCTCTAGCTATGGCAAACCCGATCCTGCTGAAAATGTGGGCAGCTGCCCGTGCCCCAATGTCCTGAGCCCTGGAGTACGTCTTGACCCGCTTCAGCAAAGAAACAGCCCCTTTCTCTAATTCCCCAAAAGAAGAGAAGGAAAAAGGAAAGAAACCGTAACCCAAAGCCCTACAACGTGCCGCATACTTATCCTGCTTCCGCTGCGCTGCAACCGTCACAACCCGACCCGGAACGAAGCCTGACAACCCAGATTGCGTCATAGGGGAAGACCCAGTCAAGTCAACACACACATCCAGACCGCCATCCCATGAGTAAAGCAATATATCTGCAGGATGAAGAGCTCCATCACTCTCACTAGTCAGCCCAACATCAACCTCCTTGCGAGCAGAAATCTCCGACCGATAGCAAATATCCAAAAGGGTATCACGAACAACATTATGTCGATGTTTGATACCCACAATCCCAGCACAAGACACGGCAAGATCCCCAAAAATGTCCCCGTCGAAAACCCGAGAGCAAGCAGAACACGGCGTCGAATCAGAGAACAACGAAATACCCAACCGATAGCAAAGAACCGAACGATAAGTCTTACCGTTCATAGTCTGGCCTAAACCCGAGATGGGGACTGCCCGCAACCAAACTGAGGAGTGATCCCCCTGCTGTGATTTCCAAAGGGCAACATGACGAGAAGATAAGGAGTAGGCGGATTCCGCATCAGCAGTAACCTTCGTGAAATATATGTCTGCCAATTTCTTCATGAGAGTGGGGGCAGCGATCTCACTAGGGCTACTCATAAGGTCGGTCTCCACGGTCCTATTGAAAAGACCAAGAGCATCATCAAAGGCCGACCCCGCACCAACAACACCTGAAAGCCGAAGAAGCGAATCCTGCAAACCAGAAGACTGCAAACAGGATGCAAGAAAAGCATAATGCCGAACATCACCAGCTGAATAAATACCCAATCCTCCATAAGAATAAGGCAAGGTAGCAAGACGCCATTGCCAGTCGCCGAACCCAGGTCCCGAAGCAGTCACGATACGCTCTGAAGAAGCCCGAAGAGCCACATCAAAAGATAATTAGGCCGCTTCAAAAAGATGAGGCGGACAAGTGCGCATAGCAAAGTAGAGTTTAGAAACTCCAGTGCACGCACGAAGAAGAAACAACTCACATTGGGGATCATTAAGCTTAACTACAGCATCCATCAACACAACAGTCTTCGACACCCGTCGCGAAACCAACTCCTTACAAAAAGAGGAATCCGTACTGACTGGACCACCAAGCAACTTAACACCAAGCACAGGACGAGCAATATCCGTAGGAAAGACACCCTCTAGACGACTGCGTGGGTCCTCCGAAGGCCAGAAAACCTCTGTCTTCTCAACATTAACATGGAGACCTAAATGAGGACCCTCCTCCAAAATCAATTCCAAGACCTTTCCAACCACCAAAGTTTCACCAACGATAGTGCCATCGTCCAAGTACCAAGCCTGAAGAGATAGATCAAAAGAGTCTCTGATTCGACACACCAATGGATGTAGAACCAAAGAAAATAGCAAAGGGCCGAGAGGATCCCCTTGCTGCACACCTTGACAAGACCACAAGGTATGCTCCCCATAATACAACCGCGCTGGAGAAGAGTAGCAGAATTCAACCCAACGCGAAAGAGTAGGACAATGTAGCCGAACCTCCCGCAACAAAGCCGATCGATCAACCAAATTGAATGCATTCTGAAAATCCACCAATAACATAGAGAGGCCAACATCGGCCCCACGAGCCTCAACCAAACGATTGACAGCATGGAGAATGGCCTCACCACCTGCTGGAACCCCAACTCCAAACTGAAGCCCTCCTAAGTAGTTCCCTAAACGCGGACCAATCACAGCAGCCCCGACCTTAGAAACAAGGCGCCTCCAAATAGTGCCCACAGCAATAGGCCGAATACCACCACCAGGCTTAACAAGTGGCGTAAGAGGAGCACTAGCAATATATCCTCCAAGCTCAGCAGGACACTTTCCAGCAAGAAAGAGATTAACTACCTGAGTGATAGAGTCCACCAACTCATCAGAAACAGCTACAGCAGCACCACCCAAGCAATCCAAAAGGTGTTGAGCACGCAAGCCATCTCTACCGCACGAAGTACCACGCGGAAATCCCCTAATGTTCTCCAACACAACAGCGGAGGAAGCAGTAAGGTGATGATCAACAGGGATATCCGGTAAGGTAGGGACCGGAACTGAAGGGTGCTTTGCTTGCAAATCTGCCAGAGTAGCATCATTGTAAGGGGCAAGACCTGAGGACGAAAGAACTCTAACGGCAGCAGTGTAGTGACCGTCAGAAATCTTTCTCTTACATTGCTTAATATTACGCTCCGCCAAATCATGGTCTTCGTCAAAATCCAATAGAGGGGGAGACACGCTAGCCAATGTGTCTATGAAAAGTCGCTCAGAACCACCAGGCACACCCCAAGAACGAATAGTAGAGGTGATACTCTCTTCCTGTAGTCGCCGCCTAACACCGGAGGAAC
This sequence comes from Spinacia oleracea, assembly GCF_020520425.1. Lineage (NCBI taxonomy): Eukaryota > Viridiplantae > Streptophyta > Magnoliopsida > Caryophyllales > Amaranthaceae > Spinacia > Spinacia oleracea. Next base: position 134,226,189 of record NC_079489.1, on the reverse strand, counting down.
ACTCACGATTACTTCGCGGAGAAAAAGTCTTCAGGACACAAAGAGGTAACACGAGCAACTGAACCCAACAAGCAATGTCATCTGTTCTCCAAATCACCTTATCAAGCACCCCTTTTAGAACTCGCGAAAAACCCAAACGGCATTTAGGAGGGATGGATTTCACATAACGCAACCGCTTAGACAATAAAGTGTCTAGAAGAGCAACATCAAAAGAAAAATGATGTTCTCGAGGCGCATCAGAAGTAGACAGCTCGGAGGTAGGAGCTTGCGGTTTTTGAATACCGTAGAGATATAAACGAATAGTACCATCCCCGGAATCAGGTGGGTCCACAAAAACAGTATTAGAACCACTGCCATGTCGACACCTAATACGATGAGTATGCGTCTTGAAACAATCTCCACATAGCCAAATTCCCATACGACGAAAGGTCACCCCAGCCGTAGAAAAAACCTGCAAATTGGTAGAAAGGGAATGACGGGTTACATCTCGCACTCCAGAGCAACAATGACGATCCCGTAAGTGAGTGATCAAAGAACTCCTCACCAGACCACGCCCACCTCCATCCTGGCACCCGCTAAGACCCACAAAAGGGCAATGAAACTTCTCCACAGAAGTAGCCATATCAAAGCACTTCAACCAAAAAGTAACTCCAACGTACCCACTACCGAGCACACTTACACACCCACAAAGACACAACACACCAACGAACACCAACGAACACCACACAGTAAACCCAAACTATACCAAAACACCAACGAACTCCGGAATTGCCAGAAACTGATCGAATCACCCAAGCGAACACGAACCTGAACAAATCACCAAACCGAACTGACGATTGAAACTGAACTCTCAACTGGCCGGAAACTGACCCCACAGACCTGATCGAAACACCACAGTGATCCCCAAATTGTCTGTAATTGACCGAAACACCAACCTGAAACCCAAACTGAAACTAACGAACTGCTGCAGAACCCAAACTGAAACCAAAACAGGAACTGACGAACTGCCGGAAAACGAACCCACGAACCTGAAACTGATGCCGTGCTAAACCACCGGAAATGCCTGAAAACCGCCGACACATACGACCCCTGAAAACCGCCTGCTTAACCACCGGAAAAGTCTGCAAAAATCGCTGTCAACCGCCTGAACGCCGTCGCCTGACACCTGACCGCCTTCGCCTGACCCCGGCACACCGACGCCGACGCCGGAGCTCCCTGGATGATCGACGAGGAGGGGACCTTAAACGCACGTAATCATCGTGCCCTAATCGCCTGTTTTTGAGAGGTTATTATTATTATTATTATTATTATTATTATTATTATTATTATTATTATTATTATTATTTATTACTCCCTCCGTTGGAGATTAGTTGTTACACTTCTAAATTAGGAATGACCCCACAATAATAATAATAATAATAATCACAACAGTCACAAAGCAATAACAATAAGGGGACGCATTTGGTGAATTAATAATAATAATACTCTGTAATAATAATTTTACTATATATTACTATATCCGTTTCATAATTATCTTTACACTTTTTTGTTTTAATCTGTTTCATAATAATCTTTGCATTGTGTATACTACTTTTGGACATGAAGTTTTACCATTCTACCCTTCTTACCCCACAACATTTACAATTTTCTACTCTGTACTCAATTTCTCTTACTTTGTTTTTTTTCTTACGGCCACTCACCTTTTTACAAATAGCTCTTACTTTTTTTACAGTATATTTTGTTATACTCACCCACCTTTTTATACACTTTATCATATTTATCTTAATGTTTGTGCAAATAATAACCGTAAATATCATTTTGAAATGGAGATATTATTATTAATTAGTTAATAATAATAATTAATGATCCATTTCTCATATGAATAATAATAATTAGTATCATTTTTTTATTATTAATAATAATAAGTATTCTATATTATTATTAATTATTTTTATTAGTAATTATTAATATGTTTAGTTATTACTCCGTATTGTTGTTGTTGTTGTTGTTGTTGTTGTTGTTGTTGGTGTTGTTGTTGTTGTTGTTGTTGTTGTTGTTGTTGTTGTTGTTATTATTATTATTATTATTATTATTATTATTATTATTATTATTATTAAGTTCCAATAAGCTCCTATTAGGTCTATTGGGTTTGATCATTTCAATAAGTTCAGATAAGTTCTATAAAATAAGTTCGGGTCAAATAACTTGAATAAAACCCACCCTGAGTAATACGTAGTATATTGTTGGCTTCATCTTAATACCGTAATGTTTTGACTTTTTGCACTATTTTAATTTCATATACTAGAAATAAAATAGGGTCAAAATAAATTATGTGAATAGTGCAAAAAGACAAAATATTACCAACATTAAGGGATGGAGGGAGTAATTTGTACTCTATATTTAGTGAATCAAAATAATGATGAGGAGAGGTCTTATGAGTTTTGACTTTTAGGCTCTTGTGTGGAAAGTAAATTAGGAAAACTAGGAAAGAAAAAGTAGGGAGACCCACTTTTTTAACTGTTTTACATGTGGAGTAGGCTTTTGTTTAGATATATAGGAAGTATGGAGTATTTGTTTTAACTTCCAATCCATTTTTCACCAAAATTTTGAGGCCCTTTTAATTGTGAGGCCCTTTTAATTGTGAGGCCCATTGTTGTGTCTATTTTGAGTCGGTAAAGGGTTGAGCCTGCCCAAAGCTCCTTTAGTAGAGATTGAACTTCTACATTTAGATTGAAAAGTAAAATAATTTTCATTATGCCAAACTTTATTAGATATTACGCATTATAAATGGGAGAACAGAGTTTCGAACTCGTGACGTATCACTATTTGCAGTGGAGGCTTCAGAAAATTTCGTTACGGGTTCGATATTTTCGAATATGACACAACTTAGTTATTGGTATCATTAAAAATATAATAATTTTTTTGAGGGAACAAATATAATAAAATCAAATATTTATGTCCTATTTTTAAATTACAATAATAATATGTATTGGAGAACATGATCATGGAATACATGATCATGATCAAGACAGCAATCAAGCTGAACAACAACTGAGGCAAGACAGCAACACAGTTGAGCAACAACTGACTAATACATTCGAGCAAGATCAGTCCAACACAAGAACTAAACTGATCACTGCACTGCTGACTTGTTTGCTGACACTAGAAGACCACAATGCACAGATTGATGATGTGGCACTGCAGCACATAGATTGATGACATGGCTAAGGTTGTTACATGATGTAATAGTTAGTTATAACTAACTCTCTTAGGTGTGTTTGTTTAGGCTTGTAAACTAGCACACTAGTATAAAAACAGTAGTGTTGTAGCTTCTATTCTGTAACAAGAATCATTCTCGATTCTTAGTTAATAAAATTCCCTTCTCTTTCTCTCAATTTGTAGTTCTAAATATAGAACTTCTTCATGGTATCAGAGCAGGCTTAGATTCTGCCAAAATTCCAAAATTCTGCATTTCTTTAAACTGTTAGAAGAACAGAAAAGCAATTCTTTGATAAATTCTCAACTGGTTTGTTGTTCAAAGCCAGAAAATAATCCTGATAATTGAAAGCAGCAATTTGTTGAAATTTTCTATTTGATTTCCTGAGATCATCATGGCAACAGAAGCAATGCAAGATCCAAACAGTGTGTACTTCATACACACATCAGAAAATCCTTATGCAGCAGTAGTGTCTGATAAATTTGATGGAGAAGGTTATGCAGAGTGGAAGAGGGGCATATTACTAGCTTTTGCAGTCAAGAACAAGGTTCGATTCATTGATGGATCCTTGCCTAAACCAGCTCTCAATCATGCTGATTACCAAGCTTGGGACAGATGCAACAACATGGTCATGGCATACTTATTGAGGTCTCTAAGTCCTACAATTGCCAAGAGTGTTGTTTTTCTTCCAACTGCAAGAGATATTTGGAAAGATTTGGGGGAACGTTTTTCAGTTACATCTGGACCACAGTTTTATGGTCTGCAACAAAGTTTGAGTGAAATTTCACAAGGAGATAGCAGCATTACTGATTTCTTTACCAAAATCAAGATGATTTGGGATGAATTGAATAGTGCTAAGGCTACACCAGTTTGTATTTGCAGTGGTTGTACCTGTAATGTCAGTCAAAAGTTTGTGCAAGAAAAAGAAGAAGAAAGATTGATTCAGATGTTAATGAAGCTGCATAAGAAGCACTCTCAAGTGAGAACTAATATTCTAATGATGAACCCTTTGCCTAGTGTTGCAACTGCATACAGGCTGCTTATTCAAGATGAGAAACAACAAAGAATGTCTGAAGATCAAGATGTAAAGCCAATGGTGTTTGCAGTGTCTGATGACAGAAGGAACACTCATTACAATAACAATAACAACAGAGTTTATCAGCCAAAGATGTTGCAAGGTCCTGGTAACAACAGAATTTCAGTCTCAAACAAAAGAACTGGCAATTCATATTTCTGTAATCACTGCAATATGGCTGGCCATTCTGTTGAAAAATGCTGGAAGCTGCATGGGTATCCACCTGGTCACAGGGGAAAAAGATTTGCAGCAGTGATGCAAGGTACTGAGGATACTCCAAGTGATGGGAATGTTACTCACATCTCAGAAGAGCAATACCAACAATTTTTAACACTCATCAATGATCAAGAACAGTCTGTTCACTCAGCAAATGTGGCAGGTACTTGTCTAATCACATCTTTTAATACAAGGTGGATCATTGATAGTGGAGCAACTGATCATATCTGTTCTAATTTGGATTTGTTTCTTACATATTCTGAGTTGCAAGGAGATGTTAGGTCTATAACAGTAGCTGATGGAAAGAAAGTTGAGGTTAAACATGTTGGTAATGTTATGATTGGGAAAAACATTGTGCTTAAGAATGTTCTACATGTACCTAGTTGTCATTTTAATCTTATCTCAACTCATAAGCTGTGTAGAGATCTGTCTTGTGATATCATTTTCACTCATGACAAGTGTATGATTCAGGAACATTCTCAGAAAGCTTCAGTGGTTCTTGGTAAGATAGAATCAGGGTTGTATGCTGTTGTTGAGGATGATTTGGAGAATAAGAGGCTCAAGAACAACTCAGTTTCAGAAGTCTTGGTTACAGTCAATGAAGACATCAAGTTATGGCACTTAAGGATAGGCCATTTACCTTTTGATAAACTTCATTTAGTGAATAAATCCTTGCCTTCTGTTGGCAGAAATTGTGATAGTTTTTGCCAGATTTGTCCCAAAGCAAAACAAAGTAGGAAACCATTTCCTGTTAGTCATACTAAGACTTCTCAGTGTTTTGAACTTCTTCATATTGATGTTTGGGGACCATTTAGAGTAAAGACTCATGACAATTGTACATTTTTCCTTACAATTGTAGATGACTATTCATGGAATACATGGACTTTTTTGATGAAGCATAAATCTGATTCTGTTGATATTTTGTCTAATTTCTTGACTTTTGCTGATACTCAATATGGTTTGAAAGCAAAGTGTTTTAGATCAGATAATGCTAAAGAGCTTTGTGAAGGGAGAATTTTGTCCTTGTACCATAAATTTGGGATCAAACATCAGAAAAGCTGTACTGATACTCCACAGCAAAATGGAGTAGTTGAAAGGAAGCATAGGCATCTATTAGAAACAGCAAGAGCTTTGTTCTTTCAATCTAGACTTCCAATGAGATTTTGGGGAGAATGTTTGCTCACTGCTACTCATCTCATCAATAGAATGCCACTAACTAGCATCAACTTTGACATACCTTATGAAAGGTTAAACAACACTCAAGTTCAGTTGGATCACTTGAGGGTTTATGGCTGTCTTGGCTATGTTTCTACCATCAAAGCCAACAGGTCTAAATTTGATCCTAGGTCCATTCCATGTGTTCTAGTTGGTTATCCTCCTGATCAAAAGGGTTATAGGATGCTCAATTTGGAAACCAAACAAATTATAGTTTCCAGAGATGTACACTTTCATGAGAAACACTTACCATTCCACATTTCAGCCACCAAACACACAACCACAAGTCCTATTTTTCTCCCAATTCACACTCCCTTTGACCTTCAAACTGATTTTGATATCCCTGATGTGTTTGATATACCATCTGAACCAAATACTCCAACTACAGAACAAAATTCACCTAGCACAGATTTTGAACTTTCTCAAACAACTAATGAACCTGAAACACATACCACCTCACCTGAACCTGAAGGAAATAATGCCCTTGGTCCAAGTATGCATTCTATGTTAAGTCTAATAAATGCGGTTCAGTATTAATTAACAAGTTAATAATTCAGTGAGATCAAGTGAGCTGAATGCCTAGCTAGAGGCCGCTTCAGTTCAAGTGGAATTAATGATATTAATCCACAGCTTACTCTTGACTGAACCCGTAGGGTCACACAAATAGTACGTAAACGGATCAAGTATTTAATGGCATTAGATACTCCATCTATGGATATTCGGAATCGACGGATCTTGGTTTCAGTGGGAGCTGAGATCGTCACAGGCAAGAAATGAATACTCAGGAAACGATGATATTGCCGGAAACGGAAATATGGATCGTATCGGAAATATAAATATTATCCAAGTCGTAGATGTTGCCGGAAACGGAAACATGGTACGTATCGGAAAATATTATCGGAAATGGAAATATTACCAGAATCGGAAATATTGCCGGAAACGGAAATATTGTCAGAATCGGAAATATTATCGGAATCGGAAAATAATTCCGGAAACGGAAATATTAAATATTTGTTCGAAACGGAAATTGATTCCGGAATCGGAAATATTAAATATTGTTCGTATCGGAAATGAATTCCGGAACCGGGAATTTAATCGGAATCGTATCGTACGAATTAGCATCGGACGAGGCCTGCCGGACGAAGGCCCAGCACGAAGTCGGGCCATCGCCCAGCAAGCCAAACGCGCGCCCAGCCAAGGCAGCGCCCAGGCCCACCGCAAGGCAGGCCCGGCGCGCGCCAAGGCCATGGCCTCGCTGCGTGGGCTGCTGCTCGCACGCACACGCATGGGCGGCCCATCGTGGCTGCCGTGTGTGTGTGAGTTTGTGTTCATGCACGATTCCTAAAACTATTAGAATTAGTATATGATTAAAATCCTATTCCTAAAAGGATAAATTAATTAATTAGAGTTCTTGTAGGATTCTAAGTTTAATTAATTCGTATCCTACTAGGATTCCAATTCCCTTTCCATAACTCTATAAATACGTGCCTAGGGTCACATATTTTCTGAGATTAATTCAAGTATTCAAAGTGAGTTTTGAGAGAAAAATTCAGCCATATTTCTTACCTAAGAGTGCCGAAAATTCTAGTACCTTAAGGGCGATTCTAGTTGGTCAATCTTAAGGCGGATCCGGACGTGCTGTGGACTATCTACGGAGGGACGACACTTGGAGTCCTAAAGACTTGTTCTTGTTCGGTTCGGGCGCAGCTAGGGAAGGCACGCAACAAAGAGTATGCATCTAAATTATGCTATATGATTATGTGTAAATAATATGTATTCCTGGCTTAATGGTTGTTTCCGCATGATTTATGTATTGTCATATGTATCATAACCTAACAGTGGTATCACGAGCCCCTTATTATTTTCATAATCTAAATTGCATAAACATGGTTAAATATTACAAATTTGCAAGAATTAAAAGGGGTGATTAATTTTCGTAATTGTTAATTAATTGCAAATTGCGTTTATTTAATTATACGTACGCAGTTTTTCGGCAGTTTCTTCGTTACTCATCCAAATCGAGTGATTTTTGTGTCAATTCCGCATGTAAAAGGCATTCTAAAATTTTGACAAAAAAACTATTTTTCTGCCGAACCCAGAATTCTCAAATTAGAAGCCTAACTATGACTTTTCGAAGGTTTTAGTTTTTCGAATGCAAAATTTCGTAAATTTAAGATGTTAAATTAAATATTTGCGATTCTTGTTGATAAATCTTGAATTTTTGATTGACCTACTGTATATGTTTAACAAGTTTAAATGCCTAGCCTTGTTAATTATGCAATCTAATTTGTAATTATGATTAATTTCTTGAAAATTAGAATAATTTAGAATTAATTTGATTTTCATAATTAATTATAATTTAATTAGAAACCTATGATTAAAAACCACCATAAAAATTGTAAATTTATGATAAATTTTAAATTTTTATGACCTAGACTTGAATCCATGTAAATCGGAAATCAATTGAATAATAAATTTTCGATTTTTCGCCCTAAAATTATGAAATTAATATTATTTATTAATTTGTCATTAATTTTAAATATAAGTTTTAAATTTTTATGCGATTCGTTCATATAACTTGCACACACAGAGCAATGGACGCTTCGCGTTACCCTTAAGGGGTGTTGTTAAGGGGTGTTGTACAGTGCGGGCATGCGACGACGAGCAAGGGAGCTCGTCGCCCGTGCGGCACGAATGCAATGAGCAAGGGCATGGTGCACGAGCACAAGGCAGCAGCCCTGCCTTGTGTCGTGGGCCACGAGCTATGAACAAATGGACATGGGCGAGAGGCAAGCCAAGGCAGTCGCGTGTGGGCAGCAAGCGAGCTGCGCCACGACGCGCACTGCCTGGCGCAAGCGCGCGCAGCCTCGCGCGCAGCGAGCGCAAGCTCGCGTGCCACGAGCGCTGCGCCCAGCGATTGATCGCGCGCAATTGCTCGCGCGCACAGCGAGCGATGGCTCGCGCGCACAGCGAGCGATGGCTCGCGCGCACAGCGAGCGATGGCTCGCGCGCACAGCGAGCGATGGCTCGCGCGCACAGCGAGCGATGGCTCGCGCGCACAGCGAGCGATGGAGCGCGCGCAGCGTGCGCTGGCGAGCGCGTACAGCGAGCGATGGCTCGCGTGCGTCGAGCGCTGGCGCGCGCGCAGCAAGCACCACAGCGTGCGATGGAGATGCAGCAGCTATGCGACGAGCGCATGGGCTGCGCGCACATGGCCAGCGATGGCTGTGTGCGTGCGGCCCATGGGCGTGCGATGCGTAGGGTGTTTGCGTTGCGATTAGATCGTTTTGAATGTTTAATTTGAAAATTTTCAGTTTACGTAATTTTAATTAATTTTAAAATTAATAATTTAAATTATTTTCTTGGATTTTAATTTTGAATATTGTAATTATAATAAATTTTATTTATTCTAATTATTTTACTAAAATTAAAATCATGAATTAATTTAAATACGACTGAAATTAAATTAAACTTTTTGGATTCAATTATAAATTTATATGAGCTTTAAATTTTAATTAAATTTGTATGTTTCCGGTTAAACTAGAAATACATTTTTATGTTTAAAATTAGTAAAGCATATGAATTTATTGGTTTAAGTGGGAGCCCTTTTAGTCATAAACTCTTGATTAGGTCTACAAATCCTTAAGGTTAAAACAACTTGATTAGAATTAATAAGGACTGAATAATTGGTAGATTATTGGTGCCCTTGATTAATTGCTGCAAATGTTTACGTGATGCATAATGTGTTTTACTAACCAGCTATGTGGGCCATTCATGATAATGAATGGGTGAATGGTATATATTGTATATGTACTATTTTGCAGGTTATGAAGTGAGTAGTATGGCCCAAATAGGATAGAAAATATGGTCTGCGTACCATTAATTTGAATGTAATTGGTCTAAAGTACCAAAGTTGTTTTTCAATTCAAATATGGTCTGCGTACCATCAAATAGTTGTAATTAGTTTTAATTATAGCTTATCCTATTTGAAGAAAATGGTGCCTCCCACGGAGATTTTCAAGACGGACTTTGAAGTTAAAGCTTCAAGATGAAGTCGGGCCATACTAGATCACATTTATCTTATGCATGCTTTAAGTTATTTATTGCTTTAAATATGTCTTAATTATGCGTAAGATTGTGGCTTGATTATGTTGCATGATTAAGGATTTTAGTTCACTTAAAATCTAACCAACATAGTAAGAGCCTTAAGTTCCAAACTTAAAAATTGAGTTAAAAGGTGCCATGCCAAAATATACACTTGCTTGGATATCCTTTACATCAATCTAGTAATAGTTTTCGCTCAGCGAGGTGTTACTTATTGGTCCTAAAGGGGCAAGGTACACAAATAATTGTGAGTACATGTTAGTTTTGGTGAAACTCAACGATATAAGTAAGGAGTCCTTTTATGTCGTGGCAAAATCGATAGGTTTACCTAATAAGTTCTTAGACGTACCTATCAACCAAGAATAGTTTCTAGACTATTAGCAAAAGGCTTTTGCTTACCTAAGATGTTTTAGGATTAAGTCGACAAACTGTGCTTAGTTCTTCAATGATTTTAGGATCTTGGAATCATTTTATTCACACCTGCCGGAACAATAAATTCGAATAAAATGCTAATAACTTGTTTAAATTGCATGATTGCTTTTCAAGTTATTACTCATGATAAATGTTTAGACTTTGCATGCTTCAATTATGTTTTAATTATTGTTTATAATTAAATATCTTGCACTGCAATAAATTCTTTTAGAAAGGTAACAGTAAATTTCCTCGATTGGTAGTGAATCCAAGAACGATTCACGGAAATGAGAGAAAATGAGCAATTTAGAATGTACGTTTCTTATATCGACTTTTATGGTTGTTTTCGAGAATCAAAATCGAATGGCAAACCGATTGGTGCTTGTGAATTCAAAATACAATGTAGTTTTGAGATCATAAAGCATTGAGTTTAATACGCTCAGCTTTACCAATGGTTAACAACCTAATATCTTTGTCCATTTAATTCTCGAATGAGTCTAGTCCCTAGACATTCAAATAGATCGATGCTTAGAGAACTTTAGAAGCTTCTGGTAAGATCATCTAGTTGAAACAAAATATTCAACATAAATTAAATTGGTAAAGAACCTTGTTGGTGACATTGGACATGTCTAACAAAGTATAAAAGTCAACACTAAAGAATTCAATTCTTAAGACTATAAGAAAGGGTACAAGAAATAGGAAAACGAGGAACAAATGAAAGGAATTTACGATTCCGTTTCTACCTATAAATTTATGTTTAAAGAGAAGTTCCTTGGTATCATATACCGCTTGAGATTCTTACTTCGGTAATAACTCAAACAATGGAAGCTAGGATACACTAATGACCTACAAGTGGGAAATGAAGCATGGCAATGCTACATTAGTTGTAGGGTCATCTAGTTTGTTTTAAGTCCTTTCAAAGGCTGGAACTTAATGGCTATTTTGTTCCATAATCAACATACCTAAATTTCTGTTTTCAAACACAGAAAGACTCACATTCAAGAAAAACAAAAACAATGTTTGTTTGTTTATTTGAATGAAAAGGTCAATTACAGATTGAGTCAATATGCTTGATTAAAACAAACAACTCTTTAAATCAACTTCTTGATTTGAGTTCCACTAATCTTTGGCATTGTTGCTTAGACCATATCAACAAGTTAATATTCAAAAACTCTATTTTAATGGACTTTTGAAAGTTGGTTGATTTCTAGATCAACTTAAGACAAGGTAGTCTTACTTGTTGAAAGTAACAAAGAATATGAACTATTGTTAGAACGCCTAGACGATAGAGTTCAAAGCTAAAGAAAGGTTTTATGACTTTATTATTTCACATGGATTTGAGTGAATATAGTTTTATTTACTCAAATGTGATATAAGTTGAATCTGTTTGGCTAGTTCAAAGATTCGAAGTATAAAATCCACTTGGTAAGAAATCATAAAGATCTAGGTTAGATCATGTTGATGATTACTTGAGACCAAATATGATCATCAATGATTGTGTGGTGTAATTTCACAATCTAGGTCCATAAGATATGGCATATCTTAGTTGGAATAATCGAAGTCAATTAGTACTTGATTCGATTAATGATGAATCATAAAGACTTTTCCTATAATTTCTAAAACAAAATGCTCAACTACCACCAAACTAAACCAAATTCGTCAAAGCTATTGAAAAGTAATTTCAGAATAACTTTTCATAAAATATATCTAGAGAGTTGCAAAACTCAGTGGGAGCTTAGTGTTTGTCATTCGACAAACTAAGGCCCAAGTATAGATATATGTTTCATTGTGATTTATTCAAATGAGACACAAGGGTATTGTTTCTACCACGAATTTTTGAGAACATAATGTTTGTTTGCTCGAAATAATGTCCTTTTGGAGATTCGTTTCCAAAATGACAAGTGGGAGAAAATAGACCTCGAAAGTATTCGAGGCAAACAACAAACATAAACGGACATTCCGGAGGCTTTTCGAAGTGCTTCAGAAAATCCGAACTTATTCTATAAGGACTTTACAAGTGGCTTTAAAGAATAGACATCTCTTAGAAGACTTTACAAGTGCTTCAAGGAGAACAGAATATTCAAAGGACTTTTAAGTGGCTATTGATATTCTATTGTTTGATGTTCTATACCCTTGTAGGCATAGAGTTCAAGTCACTGAAACTATGAGATTCTTCTATTAGATAGTGAAGAAACATGGAATTCAGGTCACTGAAACTATGCAATTCTTCTATTAGATAGTGAAGAAACCTACAACTTGCAGTCAAACTATTATCATGTAGATTAATGAGTTTGTGACCTGTAAGAAAGCTATGACGAAACCCCGATTCCCTAAAATGGTTAGAGGCCATATATAGACTCAAATGTTTTAAATGGTTAGAGGCCATAAAACATACTCAATGTTTTGATGACAAAATTGAAATTTTGTTGATTTGCAAGAATAGTTTCACACCTATTGGTTGCAAGTTTGTTTTAAAGGATAAAAACCATCAAACATTGAATTGTGTTCACACACAAAGCTAGATTAGTTGCTAAAAGTTACAAGCAAATTCACGGTGTGGATTGTGTTGAAACCTCATGCATAATCGTAATGCTCAAGTCTATAATTCAAGCAATGATTGCATATTGGTACATATATCAATTGGATGACAAAACGTATTCCTCAATCAAATGTTGGAAGAAACTATGTACATGGTATGTCATAGGATTTGTGGATCCAAATAAATGCTTGAAAAGGAAAGCTAGCTTATAAAATCTAAGTGCAGATTTAAGCAAGCAATTGGGAATTTTAACTATATTTTAGCGAAGCTAATAAGTATTTTAGTTTCATAAAATTTACATGATTCTTATAGATATATAAGAAGTTTAGTGGGAGTACATAAAACTTAATTGGTCCTATGTGTATCACACACATATCTCTCTGTTGTAAAATAACATTCAAATGCTAATGACTTAGATTTGAGATTATTCATCAATAATGGACCATGGCGAAACTTAGTACATACTGGGTATTAAGATCTATTTACAAAGATCTTATGATATTGTTTTGGATTAAGTAATGGCATTTACTAAATCAAACACGAAAGTCTCCATTGGAGATATTCGACCCATGTGAATAAATCTAATTAAAGGATGTTTGAACTACGTATAAGCATTTACTAAGTTAAACATCAAAGAGTCTAAATGCGATTCTTAACCTATATTATATGTCAAAGAATTTAGCTAAATTTAGTATATACTGAAACTAGATAAGCTAAAGTTACATGAATAGAATTCAATTGGGAATTATTCTGCAAAAGAATTTATCATGTATGATATAATATGAGGATCGACAAAAACGTATCGTATGACTTTAGGCATGACGAACATATACCAATCTCTATTGATCTAAGTAAAGATCAACTAGATTGAGATCAAGAATACTTATGGTACTTGAAAAGGTACATAGGAATAGTTCTTGATTCAAGGAAATAAAGATATGCTAAATATTGATGCTACACGCATAAACACTGGCAAAGGATCAAGCAAAACCCTTTGGAGTTAACCATTGATAAGGACGAGCTATAGAGCATCGTGTTTTGAAATGGCAACATGGATTGGAGACCATGAGTTGTTGCGTGGGATATTAAAATATTAATTTCTATGTTCTAAGATACAGCTGGAAAGTATTCCACATATCTGTAAACTGCTTGGATAGGTAAATCCAAACAAAGCATCACTAGCAACCTATACAGTTGAAGTAAAAGTAATTATTGCCTAAGAAGCAATAAAACAGGGTTGTTTAAAGTTCTTCACTGAACTTGGGTAGATCACCTATCTGCTGGCTTGATGGTTCTTCATTGAAAAATGCGTAGAACCACTCTTGAAGCAAGAAAAACGTCTGCTAACTTGATGGTTCTTCATTGCAAAATGAGTAAAACCACCATCGAAGTAAGAAAGACTAGATCACATAATAAACAAACTCGAAAAGATCTTATCATCATATCTCGAAGAACATTCGATGAAAAGGATATTAAGATTGGCAAAGCATGATAACTAAACCTATGCAACAAGTGAGAAGCAACACTCACGTTGTAGCACTGGAAATCAAGCATAGCTTTGAATTCCATGAATTGTTTTAGAAGATGGGTTTGAGGCCCATGGTTATAAAACATTGGGGTTGAACATTTATCATATATGAAATGTAATTTCATATTCCATTTAATCTTGGTTTAGTATTAAATGATGAGTCCCTTCAAATTTGACGATATATTCAAGATAGACTGTCAGGACCAGTCCTGTGACTAAGAAATGTCTATCAAGTGAACTTGAATGTCAAAGGTTGAAAATGGTCCCTAGTCGGAGTTTTCTATAAAATTGGACGCATAGAAAACGTTAGACGACTAGAATGCAAGATGACTAGTAGTTCTGTTTCTTGAACTATGTGGACATGGCAATGTCATAATCATTTGCATAGATACTTACTTTGGGAAGACTAGTATCGGACAAGACCTATGAAACTTTACTGTAAGAGATGAAAGTCTGTCATAAGTAAATTTCATTAAAATTATTAGACACTAAATCCTCAATACCTGAGTGATTTGAGATTACTTGTTTGAGAACTGGTTGCTTTGACGTTGACCAACCGTCGCACCGTAAAAGGAGGCTATAAAGGCAACGCTCAGGTAATCACCTATCAAACGAAGTCTAATCTCAAGATCGCAAGATTGGGATTGTCCTCCCATAAATCGGGATGAGATGCTTAAAAGTTGTACAAGGCCACTCGGAGAGCTAGAAACTGTGAAATGCATGGCCGTGCTCGGATGAATCATAGGCTATGATTATCTGTTTATTTGATCAGTTGAACTCTGAAACCGAGGAACACCTCTGGACATAATAAGGATGACAACTCTTACCTTATGTTCAAGAGCAAGCATCGAGCGACAAAGGAATTAGGAAATGCACACTTGTCCCTAAGGACAAGTGGGAGACTGAAGGAAATAATGCCCTTGGTCCAAGTAT
Source organism: Spinacia oleracea (assembly GCF_020520425.1). Lineage (NCBI taxonomy): Eukaryota > Viridiplantae > Streptophyta > Magnoliopsida > Caryophyllales > Amaranthaceae > Spinacia > Spinacia oleracea. Next base: position 134,210,951 of record NC_079489.1, on the reverse strand, counting down.
GCATTCTATGTTAAGTCTAATAAATGCGGTTCAGTATTAATTAACAAGTTAATAATTCAGTGAGATCAAGTGAGCTGAATGCCTAGCTAGAGGCCGCTTCAGTTCAAGTGGAATTAATGATATTAATCCACAGCTTACTCTTGACTGAACCCGTAGGGTCACACAAATAGTACGTAAACGGATCAAGTATTTAATGGCATTAGATACTCCATCTATGGATATTCGGAATCGACGGATCTTGGTTTCAGTGGGAGCTGAGATCGTCACAGGCAAGAAATGAATACTCCGGAAACGATGATATTGCCGGAAACGGAAATATGGATCGTATCGGAAATATAAATATTATCCAAGTCGTAGATGTTGCCGGAAACGGAAACATGGTACGTATCGAAAAATATTATCGGAAATGGAAATATTACCAGAATCGGAAATATTGCCGGAAACGAAATATTGTCAGAATCGGAAATATTATCGGAATCGGAAAATAATTCCGGAAACAGAAATATTAAATATTTGTTCGAAACGGAAATTGATTCCGGAATCGGAAATATTAAATATTGTTCGTATCGGAAATGAATTCCGGAACCGGGAATTTAATCGGAATCGTATCGTACGAATTAGCATCGGACGAGGCCTGCCGGACGAAGGCCCAGCACGAAGTCGGGCCATCGCCCAGCAAGCCAAACGCGCGCCCAGCCAAGGCAGCGCCCAGGCCCACCGCAAGGCAGGCCCAGCGCGCGCCAAGGCCATGGCCTCGCTGCGTGGGCTGCTGCTCGCACGCACACGCATGGGCGGCCCATCGTGGCTGCCGTGTGTGTGTGAGTTTGTGTTCATGCACGATTCCTAAAACTATTAGAATTAGTATATGATTAAAATCCTATTCCTAAAAGGATAAATTAATTAATTAGAGTTCTTGTAGGATTCTAAGTTTAATTAATTCGTATCCTACTAGGATTCCAATTCCCATTCCATAACTCTATAAATACGTGCCTAGGGTCACATATTTTCTGAGATTAATTCAAGTATTCAAAGTGAGTTTTGAGAGAAAAATTCAGCCATATTTCTTACCTAAGAGTGCCGAAAATTCTAGTACCTTAAGGGCGATTCTAGTTGGTCAATCTTAAGGCGGATCCGGACGTGCTGTGGACTATCTACGGAGGGACGACACTTGGAGTCCTAAAGACTTGTTCTTGTTCGGTTCGGGCGCAGCTAGGGAAGGCACGCAACAAAGAGTATGCATCTAAATTATGCTATATGATTATGTGTAAATAATATGTATTCCTGGCTTAATGGTTGTTTCCGCATGATTTATGTATTGTCATATGTATCATAACCTAACAGAACCTACTCCCAATACAAATACAGATTCTGAACCTGAACTTAATGCATCTAATTCTGCATCCACAGAGCTGTTGGTGCCATCTAGACAGTCTACAAGGTTACACAAACCTCCAACTTGGTTGGATGATTATGTATGCACAGTTTCTGAACTCAGTTGGTGCAACATTGTTAGTTACAATGATTTTCCAACTTTTCATAAAGTTTTGGCATCTCAAGCTGTTAAAGTTTCTGAACCTGTCACTTTCAATGAAGCTTCTCAGTCTGCAGAATGGGTTACAGCAATGAACAAAGAAATTGAAGCTCTCACTGCCAACAACACATGGGAAATGTGTATGCTTCCAAAAGGCAAAAAGGCAATTGGGTGTAAATGGGTTTACAGGATAAAGATGAAGAAGGATGGTTCTATTGAAAGGCACAAAGCCAGACTTGTGGCTAAGGGGTTTACACAGAAATATGGGATAGACTATGCAGAAACTTTTTCACCAGTTATCAAAATGGCTACTGTTAGGTGCTTGATTGCTTTGGCAGTCACTAAAGGTTGGATTGTTCATCAACTAGACATCAATAATGCATTTCTGCATGGTGATCTAACAGAAGAAGTCTATATGAGGGTGCCTGATGGGATTTCTAACCCAGATAAACAAGTATGCAGGTTGAAAAAGTCTCTTTATGGTTTAAAACAAGCAAGTAGACAGTGGTTTGCAAAGCTCACATCTGAACTGCTTCATCTTGGTTTTGTTCAATCAAAGAATGATTATTCTTTATTCATCAAAACACAAAATCATGAGCACACTTTAGTTGCAGTCTATGTTGATGATATTTTGGTTACTGGTCCTCATCATTCAGAGATTGTTGCTCTGAAATCACACTTACACAAGAAATTTAGCATCAAAGATTTAGGTGAATTGAGCTACTTTCTTGGGATTGAAATTTCCAGAGTTGATAATGGTGTTTTTCTGTCTCAGTCAAAGTTTACTAGAGAATTATTGGCAGATTGCAATATGGATGTGTCCAAGCTAGCCAAAACACCACTTATTGTCAAACTCAAGCTGACTGCTTTGTCAGATGAACCATATACTGATCCTACTCAGTATAGGTGCTTGGTAGGCAAGCTCAATTTCCTCACTCATACCAGACCTGATCTCTCCTTTGCAGTACAGACTTTGAGTCAATTCATGCAGTCTCCCAAGGTATCTCATTCCTATGCTTTGAATCATCTGCTTAGGTATGTAGCTCATACAATTGGTCAAGGGATATGCATTCAATCTTCTTCTCAATTGGTTTTACAAGCTTACTATGACTCTGATTGGGCTGCATGTCCAGATACTAGAAGATCTGTCACTGGTTATCTTATGCTACTTGGTACAAGTCCAATTTCTTGGAAATCTAAAAAGCAAAGCACCATCTCCAGATCATCTTCTGAAGCTGAGTATAGAGCTATGGCAGCTGCAGCTTCAGAAATTACTTGGTTGGTAAGATTGCTGCAAGAGATGGGTATATCTAATCTAAGTCCAGTTAAACTTCAGTGTGACAACCAGTCTGCCATACACATTGCAAAGAATCCAGTTCACCATGAAAGAACTAAACATATTAAACTGGACTGTCATTTTACAAGGGACAAAGTGCTGGAATGATTGATTGATCTGACTTTTGTTCCTACTTCTAATCAGTTAGCTGATGTGTTAACAAAGGTGCTGCCATACCCTCAACACTCTGATTTATTGTCCAAGCTAGGTATGCTACCCCCACCTAGCTTGAGGGGGGCTATTGGAGAACATGATCATGGAATACATGATCATGATCAAGACAGCAATCAAGCTGAACAACAACTGAGGCAAGACAGCAACACAGTTGAGCAACAACTGACTAATACATTCGAGCAAGATCAGTCCAACACAAGAACTAAACTGATCACTGCACTGCTGACTTGTTTACTGACACTAGAAGACCACAATGCACAGATTGATGATGTGGCACTGCAGCACACAGATTGATGACATGGCTAAGGTTGTTACATGATGTAATAGTTAGTTATAACTAACTCTCTTAGGCGTGTTTGTTTAGGCTTGTAAACTAGCACACTAGTATAAAAACAGTAGTGTTGTAGCTTCTGTTCTGTAACAAGAATCATTCTCGATTCTTAGTTAATAAAATTCCCTTCTCTTTCTCTCAATTTGTAGTTCTAAATATAGAACTTCTTCAATATGGGTATGTCCAAGGCAAAAAAAAAAAAAAAAAAAGAAAGAAATGCAGTTTTTATCCAAATGTATGAACAAAATAGGAGCAGATAAAAGCACAAGTTACATGCGGGATATACCACTGAACCATCCTCATTTATATTTCATATTAAAGCGTAGAATATTATATATACTTTATTTGTTTTCTTCTCATTTCCAGCTTTTCCCCAGATGTCAGTACATGTTCAGTTGAACCCACTAACCCCGTACTGACACCGCCACTGACTATTTGATCAATATATTAGGAATGAAATTCTCCGTAAAATTTTGTAAATAGGTGGTATGTAGATGTACCTAAACATTGAACGAAGGAGGTATATGTAATCTTAGTCACTTATTCTCTCCTCAATTCTCTTCTCATTATCAATTTGTCAACGTGGGAAATTTGTCCCACTTCTTCCAATATATTTGGAGGGTAGTATAGTTCTACTGTTTTAGCCATTTTGTTCAAATTATACTTTATATGGAAAAAACTGTCGGCACTAGACTACGCCGACGACAAAATCATAAATTGACTCGTAAGTCGTAACACTGGCATGGGATTTTGCGCGAATTTCATTACAAGTTAGGCAGCAAGCCAGCAATTAGTGTACTCCGTAATAGTTTTTAAGAGTTTATAACGAACAACTTACATTTTCTTAATTGATACTGCATCCGTTCCATAATAATACATGTATCATTTCTTATTTGTACACTATTCATTAATTAGCTTTAATAATTTTTTTTTTACCATTATACTACCTCCATTTCAAAAAAAATCTTTACAGTTACTATTTGCACGAATTCCAATGCAATATTTAACTACTAATATATCCAATTTCGTATGTGAAAAAATTATAAAAATTTGATATTCTGAAAATACATCCCGACACCAATCTAACAAGATCTTACATGTAACGTTTTGATGTATATAATGGTGAGAATTTACGGTCAAAGTTTTTATACTTTTGACACATTTTCCAAAGCGTAAAGAACTTTTTGAAATGGAAGAAGTATAAGAAAAAATATAGTCGTCAAATGAAATTTTGTTAAATTCGTATCAATGCGAGGATTTTAAATATCAACTTTTTATGATTTTTACTCATACACATTTAGTGATATTGATGTCCAAAGAAGCGTATATGTTAGAATACGTACAAAAAAAATATTGTATGTATTGTAAAATGGATATAATACTCCCTCCGTCCCCTTAATACTCGCACCGTTTTCTTTTTCGGGTCGTCCCTTAATACTTGCACCGCTTCTATAAATAGAAATTTTTACCAATATTATATTATTTCTCACACTTACCTACTAACCCACCTACACCCCTACTCCTTACAAAAAATCATTTAAAAATCCACACCCCTCACTCACCACTCCCCACCCCTTACCCATTTCCCACTAACTATATTAAAAAAATACCCCACTATCAACTAACACCCATTAAATTAATAAGTCAATTTAACCGTCTTAAACTCCGCACCGGTCAAATCGGTGCGAGTATTAAGGGACGGAGGGAGTAGTACGGAGTACCAACATAAGTTGGTGGAGTTGGTGGGAAACTTACCTTGTGACTTGGAGGTCACATGATCGAACCCCATTAGCTGCAAAAATGTTTGAGAGCGACTCAAGCGATGACTTGCGTAGCTGGACTGGTTAACCTATGCGAGGTGCTGGTTCAGTAGAGTCCCTTATTTTTACCTGAAAAAGAAAACAAAAAATAGTACGGAGTAATATATTTGAACCCTAGATTACAAAAGTCGAATAATTAGAATGCATGTACACAAGAGATTACAATACTGTTTTTCCATATATACGTAGTAGTTAAATCCATAACAAGTAATTTGGAGTTAAGCAAAAAAATACTACTCACTAGTAACGTACTACGTACTAGCATTTGATTAGCTAAATTGATATAATAACTACTTTTCTCAATTAACTTTGCGAAATTACATTCATTGACATAAAAAAAAAAACAACATAAACTTTTTAGTTTTTACATCCGCAACATAATGTCGGCAATATATCATTCAAGAATCAAGCTAGAGTAATATAAACAATTACAACCAAATAAAATTTCTCCGTAATAAATTATGAATAAGTTTTACAATCTGACATGTTATTTAGTACTCTAATATTTACTCATACTATTTTGTGAAGCACATAATTCATAAAGAATTTAATAATAAAGCCACATATACACCTAATAGCCTTTTTTTTTGGTTTACATACAATGATACAACATATGTTTCAGGTTTGGAATCCATGACATAGTTTAGAAGTATCTTTATTAGTGAATTGAAGTTTGGAAAGGTGATACTTTGATGTCTAAGATCTAACTTCAAATCTTTCTTAGATTCTGTCATTATGAAATACTTCATACATCTTAATCATCAAATTTTTAAAGTTCTCTTAACGCGTAACTTTTTTATTTTTATTTTGAAGGAAGTAAACTATTTTGTCAATACAATACAACTAGCAAAAATATGATCTAAGTACAATTGTAGGATCTTACTACTAAAAAGCTTAAATAATTTATAATAGCAAAAAAAAAAAGCGAGAAAAAAGCGAATTTTATTTTCTTTCTTTCCCTCGCTTTTCAATTACTATATGACTATATGAGTATGAAAAAAAAATTAGGAAATAACAAAAGGGTGTAATTGTAACTTTCTAGTTTCTAGTTAATTTTGCCTTCTTCGACACCCTCTTCGTCATGATAAGCCTTCTTTGTTCTATCAGCACGAGCGAGCAGACAAATAACAAGAAAACACGTGGCATAGATCCCATGAACTTTCCAATTGGTTTTAGGCGGCAGATGCAACACCACACGATGAAACACCGTCATGTAATAATGAAACCCAACCGCAAAGCCCACAAAAGTTTGGGCCAAGCCCAAAAACTTCTGGCCCAACCCAGACTCAGTAGAGAACACAAGTATAAGATACATCAACAACATCAACAAATACATGACGTATCCAAGGGTCTGCAACACTTGCAACCAAACATAGGTGGACTGCGAAGTAGCGTAAAAAAACCGCAGTGGCTCCAACCCAGTAATTAAACTGGAGAAACACAGGATTGAGAAGTAAATGGAGAGGTAAATCTGGATAAAAATGAGGAGTTTTTGGAGAGAGAAATACGCGGTGATGCGGTTAAAAAGGAGAGAGACTAGTAAAAATGGGACAATGATGAATGCGAAGGAGATAGCTGTTGATGCTGAGGAATGGTATTGTTTACTCACATAAGGCTTGATGAAGCTTTGGGTGATTTCTTTATTGGCTTTTGTTATGTACATTTTGGAGGTCGTTGAGAATCTGTGCATATCTGGGATGAATGTTTGGTGGAATTTGTTTGAAAGATCTCTGAATTCCGCCATGAAATCGTAGTCTGTGTCGTTGTCATCGTCTTGGCTTTGCATCCATGTCGGTGGCGAAGGAGATTTCAGTTTCTGTTTCTGTTTCTGTTTCTGATTCTGATCACTTTTAGTATCAGACGAGGGTAATTTGGTAGTCGGGGTAGACGATGGAGAAGATTTAGTTTTGTTCTTCGTAATTGATTTGGATTTGAGTGGATCTGACGACTTGGTTGAATTAACCTTGGGTTTACCGACGGTATTAGGAGGAGCACCGACATTTTTGGAGGACGTTTTTGAAATGGGTTTAGCTAATTTGGTTTGGTTTTTCTTGGAAGAATTACTATTACTCGAAGAAATGGTCTGGTTTTTAGAGGAGGAAGAAGAAGAAGAAGGTTTGATAAGTTTAGTTTGGTTTTTTTTACTATTAGTATCAAGTAAGTTTCGTCTAGACAGGAAGATTCGATGAGAGTAAGAAGAGGCAAAAAGAGAAGAAGCAAATAGTAGGAAGTAAAAGGTGAACCTGAAAAACAGAGGAAGTGGAGCCATAATTAAAAATGGAGGGAGAGAGAAAGAAGGGTGTGGGGAAGAAGGAGTGAATGATCGGAAATAGGGTGGATTTAAGCAAGTAGGGAAAGAGGAGAGAGAAAGAAGGGCAATGATTTAAATGCACAAAGGAGGTGAGATGGGGACACACACTCACACATGGTAGTGAATCACAGGAGCTGCAAAGATACGCGGTTTTATGGTTAGTGCAGTCTAATCTTAAATCTACAGGTTCCCTTCTCTAAAGTAGGTTATTATTTAGCTCATATTTGATTCAACCTTTCTCCTATTTGAGCTCATATCATGGAAGGAGCTCAAATAAAAGAAGTCTCTATTACGGTAGAAGCTCATACCGTGGAAGTCTCCATGTTAAAAAAAAAAAAATTGTCAATTTTTATTTGTGATTGTTTTTTGTAATTTAATGTTGAATTTGGAAAAATGTGGAGTAATAATTATTTATTTGATTATATGTTAATGAAAATGGGGTACAAAGTGTAAAAGATTGAAGAAATATAAAAAGGATAGTTGGGTCATTTAATAGGGCGGTAATATAGAGATGTGAGTAATACTAGGGCGGGGTTTAGTAAGCCACATAATAATTTACAAGAGCTTATCGTATACACCGTATATTTGTTTATCGATCTACGGAGTAACAGGTTGTATCAGTTAGTTTGACTAGTTAGTTGATATAGTATTTGGTAAATTAAGGGTTACCGCTAATTTTTTTATATTTCCTCCGTTCCGGAAATATCGCACCATGGTTGACTTTTACTCATATAACCATTACTTTGACTCTTAATATCTCAAATCGTATGCAAGTAAAAATTATAAAAAAGTTATATTTAGAAAATATATATCGATAGGAATCTTACATGACCCCAAATGACTAAAACTTTCTTACCTACGAATCGCAAAAAATGACCAAAATCGTAATGCGAATAGTGTAAAAAACAAATGGTGCGATATTTTCGAAACAGAGGAAATATGCAAAATGACTATTAAGGATATTTACATAAAATGACAACCTTATTCAAACATCTAATGTAAAAAGTTCATACATTGAGATTAAAATTAGTTCTGATACTAAAATTCTCTTCCAAATATCTCGTAAATAAATACTCTCATTAGATTTTTGAAATTCACATCACAAGGCTCTTTTTTCTACAAGCCTCTCGTAACAAAACAAAACACACCCTAGTGATTTTTTTCTCTTAAGAGTTGAGTTAATGTCTATTGTTTAAACTTGTGATCAAAAGTGATGGTAAATCAATGTCGGCGAATAAGCTATGAGCCTAGTCTAAATTAGCAAGGGAGTGAGAACTTTTGATTTAAATTTTAAAGTGTTCCAACACCAAAGTTGCATCTGGTAATGAAAATGGAAAGTAGACACTAATAAACAAGTATTGTACATTTGTACACTGTAGACAGTCAAACAAACGGATCATAATTAAGGCGGTGTTGACTGGTGAGTGTGGGAAAACACCAATAGCTCATTATGTTGACTTTTAAGTAAACTTATTAGTGTTATTATTGTTCAGTACTCCATACTTTGGTAAAGATCTGGTTTGATAGATAGGTCCAAATTATCATACAACGTAATTGAAATAACAGGATTGCAGATTTGCAGGAGTACATTAAATGAAAGCACATGTGATACGACAGCAAGTTGAAGGGAGCTACTCAAAGGGTATGAATAATAAAAAGAAGAGAACCATTTTCACATTTCATTTCTTAACGATGATCTTTAAACAATTAAACCCTACAAGATTCATTACCGCCTACCAAATAGGCCGTAATGATAAGTTTACTCCACTTGATAAATTAAACCCTGCAAGATTCATTACCGCCTACCAAGTAGGCCGTAAGGCCCGTCATGATAAGTTTTGCTCCACTTGATAGATTAAACCATGCAAGATTCTTTACTTGTGAGTTGTGAGTTAGCACAATGATAAATATTACTCCACTTGATCACTTAGCCTGAAGCTCAGACCTTAACTTGTGAAATTCAACCATTCATAGGCCTAGAATTAGTACTCTAAAATTAGCTTAGCTTACTGATGTATATTTGCACTTTACCTGATCATAGTCATACATGTACCTGGGTTGCTAGAAGACTCTTTTCATCATTTTTGTCACCTTCATATTCAGCTGTCATAACTGTTTCATCTTCAACATCTTGCTTTTCTAGTTTTGAAAATGGAAGCTTGTAGGAATGACTAGTGCCCTCCATTAGCTGTGATTCGGATTCTACTAAACTCTGCATCCTTGCCCGTTCTCTGTCTCTTGGATAAGTGCAGTAAAGGAAGGAGTAGATGGCGCAGCAGACTGTCATTGTGATTGTGAAGTTGATGTTAAGAGCTTTTGCAAGCGCGGTAGCATTCTCCCTGTCAGTTTCTATCACTGCAGACTCTGATGATCCTTCTGGGATTGGCTTGTAGCCGTAAACATGCTGAGCCAGTATACCAACTAGAGGCGGAGCAAACGAATTGAGTATCGACTCAAAGGAACAATCTAATGCGTAGATGCTCGTTCGATGTTTCTCAGGTACTATTTCTGCAAATATTGGACTTGACAAAATTGCAATGAACAAACAATCAGTTGAGGAAGTGATAGAGTATAAAACTAATCTTGGGGTTTCAACCATCAGCTTAAGTTTTTGGTTGAGTTGGTCCTCTGACATAGTATCAAAGCCAGCGTGACACAAAGGTCACGGGTTCAAATCTAATCTTGGTATTTCAACCATCAGCTTAAGCTTTTGGTTGAGTTGGTTCTCTGACAGAAAGAAACTGTGAAATGGCAAATGAAAACATACTTGTTTGTGGCAGGAGCATTCCATGAAGTGGTGAGTCCCATGATGAACAAGACCAAACCATACTTAAAAGAACTAGAAGGATCATTTGGTAATCCTAAAAATAGAATTGCTGCCAAAGGAATTGCAGACCCTGAACTTATCTGAGACAGAATGATTCTCCCACAATTAGGCAATCTTTTAGAAAGGATATCCCCCATTTTCCCACCAAATAAACCTCCAAGAGAATTGCCAACCACATACATGGTTATGAGGAACGCGGTAGTTTCATGTGAGAAGCCGATAAGCTCCAACCACATGGGCGCGAAAGAGGATAACCCTGACCAAGGAAACGTTCCAGCTACACCTTGAGCAACAATTATCTGAAAAGATGGAATTCGGATAACAGATTTCGCTTCTAATAGTACCTCCTTAAGTTCTGAGCAGAAGGGGGTGTTTGTAATTACACACTCACTCCTGGGCTTATTTGCAAAGCGAGAATCATTAGCAAATAGTTGGACTAAAATGCCAACTGCAACGCTTATGATCCCAACTAAATGGAAGGCTAGCCTCCATCCTGGGATTCCCATGAATGATGTTGAGGCTATCATTACGGAGCAAATACTTCCTAGGATGGCGCCCATGTTTCCTGTTAGTTGCAACCATCCAAAGGCCATGCCTCGGGTGCTCTCTTCTGTGGAGTCTGCAACAAGGGACTGAATTGCAGGTATTACAATGGCTAGTCCTACTCCATTCAATGCTCTTGATACTGCTACCTAATAAATCAGAAAACCTGAGATTAATTATTACATTCAGCAATTTTTCAAATATGGTTTATGCACCCTGTTTTTAAATGAACATATAATTCAAATACAAAGAACATATAGTAGATGAACATATAATTCAAATCCAAAGAACATATAGTTTAAATATTTCACTTGTACATGTACTTTGAAATCATTCTCCATGTTCATTAAATGTTCAATGAGTGTTCATCAGTGTGCACAATGGGTGTATAATCCAAATTGGGACAATCTTGTTAATAGGGCTAATCTGGATTAATTAAGATTTTAGAACAATTTAATAAGAACACAAACTATAAGCACATCTGTATTCTCTAAATGCATTGCATTTCACAATTATAAGTAGTATAATCAGAGTGTCAGAGAACTATTCTATGCAATGCAACAGAAATAATGAAGAAGAAAAAAGTCAACGCCATCAACAAACCCACAAAAATTTCAGAAGTAGTACTATTATAATTAAACTAAACAGCAATTAAGGAGGGTAAAGAGGAAGACCTGGAAGAAGGTGGAGGAGAAGGCGACAAGAAAGGTGGCAGCAGCCCAAAGATACGCACCAATAGCGATGACAAAGGTTCGATCATGGCGGGTGGCAAGGTAAGCAGCAAGAGGGTAGCAAGAAGACTGAACTATGCATCTGAAGAGTGTGAGGGAACCAAGACCTGTGGGATCAATATTAAGGGCTGCTCCCACTTCTTTGTATACACCTGGGAGTAATGACTCGTCTGCTCTTTCTAGTATTCCTGCTATATTTACAAGCAGAAGTGTTACTGTCTCTGGACTCATTTCTTCTTTTCCTCTTTTGCCAGGGGAGGAAGAATACGTTTTCCTGTTTTATTGTCTTTTTTTTTTAAAAAAATTTACAGCAATTCTACTGTCTGTAACAAGTAAGACTGTAACGAGGGCTGCCAATTGCCAACTCGACAGGATGTTGCGAGCATCCAGAGAAATTACAGGGGTATTTCGGGTTTATTGGGGTTGCAGTATGAAAAATCACTATTATGGTCCTTCTGGCTTTGGTAGGAGCACGGAATATCTTCTTCCCAAGTTGGAGTCATAGGCCCTAGACAACATAAAGTTGCCTTTTTTTTTTTGTGTTATTTATATATATATTGCAGTAACAGAAAGAACAGAAATCGCGTTGAATTGAAGTTACTTACTCCCAAAAATCCGGTACTTAAACCGAAATTAAGCATTAGTTTAATTGACATAGAACCAGTGGTGTATAAAATAAAGCATTGTATCTGAAAAAAGAGCTCATTGCCTCATGCTGTCATTCAGCGGATTATAACTCTAGTAGTCCAGTACTATTACTAAACTGGATGATCGCGTTAACACGTGAAAATATTCCATATTGCTTGTTTAGGAGCCTAGGGATGGTTAATGACTTAATGTTAATTGTTTTCTATAAGCAGATTAAGCTGTACGTTTGTTTATTTGCTCATCTATGTTTTCTAACAAGATAAAGCTTAAAGCTTGAACAGATCTTACATATGTATATTTGGCCGACAGGTTTTTTATAAATAGTAAAATAATATTATTATTTTTATAACAAAAAAGTGAAATATTATATCGCAGGTTCTTTCGCTGTAGTGTCATGTTCTTTTGCTTATACACATATGTTCTTTTGGTGCACCACGGTCCATAGTCCACGGATTTCAGACCTTCATCTCCTTCACATTGGAATCTAGTAACACATCAAATTCTCATCTGATTCTGAAAATTGAAGTGAGGGGACACTTCTTCTCTTGCAGCAGAAATACCACCCTTCATTATCTGTATGGTAGAGCTAATCTGAGTCTGATCGAACAATTCTTCCAGAATTAGGAATTTTTTTTCAAAGTATATTATATCCCTCCTTATAGAGAGCAAGCGATTACAAAAATTGTCATTAGGTGTGTGGCATTGTTATGGGAGAAGCCAACTTTCTGCTAAGTAAATAGGTACAGATTTTTTCGTCAGAAGGATCATAAATCTGCAGTATTAACTTTCTATGTGCATAGGCTGAAGTCTTTAGAGAAACAATGCTTCCTGTATTGCAACACCCTTATAAAATGGGTAATCTCAAGTGACATGTATATATATTTCTGAGTAAGAAAAGCTCCTTTGAAAGAAAAAAGACGGTCTTATACGTATGACATTGTTTTTCTAGAATCTGACAAAGGTACTACCTGGGGTTGAAGAAGGGTCTTTTGTTCATTTTCATCAAATTCAAGACCCCCATCACCTCCGTGTTGGATATTAATGATGCTTTTATCTCTGGAACTCGGATCATCTGATTCTGAAAATCGTAGTGGGGACTCTTCTGCTATGATAGGAGAAGCATCATCTTCCATTAACTGTATCTCTGATGCTATGAGAGCTTGCATCTTTGCTCGGTCTCTATCTCTAGGGTATGTGCAGTAAAGGAAGGAGTAGATGAAGCAGCAAACTGTAAAAGGAATTCCAATTGCTGTGTATAGCGCCTTGGCAAGTGATTTACCGTTTTCTCTGTCTGTTTCAATTGCTGCAGCGTCCGATGATCCTATTGCAGCTGGCTTATACCCATAAACATGCTGAGCCAGGATTCCAACTATTGGGGGTGCAAATGAGGCTAGTATTGTCTCGAAAGAACGATCCAATGCATATATACTTGTTCGTTGTTTCTCAGGTACTATTTCTGCAAATATTGGGCTGATCAACCATAACCGTCAGTTATATTCAGACAAATACAGAAAGTTCAAAAAGAGGCCTAAATGAGTAAAAGGGCATACTTGTTAGTGGCAGCTCCATTCCAAGTTATGACGAGTCCCATAACACAGAAAACTAAACCGTGCCAGAAGGCAGTAGAAGGATTATCAGGTAAACCTAATAATAGAATTGCTGCTAATGGAATAGCAGAACCAGAGCTTATCTGAGACAAAATGATTCTTCCAGAATTAGGCAAACGTCTTGAAAGGATATCCCCCATTCTACCTCCAAGAAAACCTCCCAAAGAACCAGTAACAGCAAATATGGTTATAAGTAACGCGGTAGTCTTGTGTGAGAAGCCAATAAGCTCTAACCACATAGGTGTAAATGACAATGCTGACCATGGAAATGAACCAGCCACACCCTGAGCAACAAATACCTGAAAAGAAGGAATTCGAACAACTGATTTTGTTTCCTGTAACAGATCCTTCATTTCTTCCAAAAAGGATACGCGTGGTTTTATTTCATGTTTAGACTTTTCACTCTTATCTGAAAAGCGAGGATCATTGGCAAAAAGACGCACTAAAATGCCAACTATAACACTGACTATCCCGACCAAATGAAAAGCGATCCTCCAACCAGGGATTCCCATGAAGGATGTTGAGGCTATTAAGACAGAACAGATGTTTCCGAGGATTGTGCCAAGGCCACTTGTGAGATGTAACCACCCAAATGCTGTGCCACGGTTACTGTCATCAGTGGAGTCTGCAACGAGGGACTGTACTGAAGGTATAACAATAGCAAGTCCAATACCATTCAATGCCCTTGACACTGCCACCTAATCAGCATCAATCACAACTCAGAAGATTCATAATAGAGTTCCAGCAATTGGGTTATGAGAGCTGTCCATAAATAGCAAAAGTTCAGGGAATTAGTTTTCCAGCATCTTACAAGTACAATGCCCCAAATAAGGGTATCATCCCTCAGAACATGATCACTATGTACATTAAGTGTACATTTAACTTGCATCACTTGGACTCGACTAGGAAACGTCACGTAGGAAATGAAGAGTAAAAACTTCATGTAATGTAAATCCATATTCATAATAATTGTACCTCCAGTCCTCCACTGCAAGATAAAAGAGACTTTTCATCTAAATTTGACCTTCAATTTTGCTGAACATCATAGTAACAAATTTGTAGGTCAATTGATACTGTTGAGGCGGTTGTTAAACTAGTGAAGTTCGAGGTGACCACAAAAGTCAAGTGCATTGATTACCTGTCTCTGTTAAATGTGGGTTGTGGTTGGTATCTCTTTTGTAATTCGGTGATGTACGATGTCGATGTGTTTGGATAACAGATAGAAAAAAAAGGAAGGGAAGGAAAAGGGGATGGACAAATATGGGCTACGGTAGCAAACTAGCAATTGACAACAATAACTGAACATCTAGGTAGTAATTGACAACTTCTAACCAGATAGGTAATAATTCGTAAAGTCACTAAAGACGTAGGTAGCAATTGACAATTTTCTTCTTATCCAAACTAAGAGGTATTGTTTTTTTTTTTTTTTTTTTTTGACAAGAAGGTATTATTTGTTTTGTGTTAAACAGTTTTAAGGGAGACTAAGGGGAGGAAGCCCTTCCTAGAAAGTATGCTTCAACGGCCCGTTTGAATCCGCTAATAAATGGTTGGAATAACATTATAATGAAACTTATCTCAAACAAGGTGTTTTCCTTCAAAAATTTGCATTCTCACCCAATATCGCTCTTCAAATGGTAACAGACTGTAATGGAAATTTATGAAAAAGAGAAATTTTGAGTTAACTAACATTACCATAGAAATAAATGTTTATTTTCCTTGTAAATTTACGTGCAAATTCATTTCCGTTGACACGTTTATGATCGGTTGCCAAACAAGCCGTTCTTTACCCTTAGGTGAGGGTATGCCCTCTACACCCTTGTACTTAGACCTTTCTTTTCAATAAAATTCCTACCTTACCAAGAAAAATAAAATATGTTACTGTTTTATTCGTCTCAAAAATTATTCTCATACAATCATATTCATCTCATAAAGTTTTAATTAGTAATAACACATTTCGACTGTATAAAATCAATGGAACAGTAAGTGAGTAACGGTTGATCAGAACAGTAAAGAAAGTAAATTTAGCTCAGAATATGATATATTGAGTAAAGTCAACGTGAGTTAGATCTATGCAAATTCAGACAGAAGAGAAACTAAACCAGAAAAACAAAGCCTATAAACTTGCACTTGTTCTTTGGTGTATAGTGAACATGTGAACATGTGTAAATGATCTCATTTGCGAGAAACTTAACACAAAGAAGAATAAAAACAGAGGAAAGACAGAGACCTGGAAAAAGGTGGAGGAGAAAGCGACGAGGAAAGTAGCAGCAGACCAAAGAAAAGCGCCGAGAGCAATGACATGAGCCCGATTATGGCGGATAGCAAGGTAAGCAGCAAGTGGGTAACAAGAGGCTTGAACAATGGATCTGAAAAGGGTCAATGAGCCCAGCCCAGTCGGGTCTGTATGAAGTGCTGCTCCAACTTCTTTGTATACTCCAGGTAGCAGTGACTCATCTGCTCTCTCCATGATTCCTGCTAAGTTCACCAGCACCAGTGTTATTGTCTCTGATCTCATTTTATTTTTCTGGGTTTTCGTGTCAGGAAAGTCGTTTAGTTTGTGCAGTTCTTCAAACTTGTAAGTTAGGAAAACAGGAAAAGGTGGTGGTGGTGGAAGAGGAAAGAGAAGAAGGTAAGTTTGTTTTGTTGACTCAAAGTTCAACTTGTCTTTTAGATTGGAGTATTGGACCCCATCCACGGCAGTCGTTTAGGAAATTGTGAATTTTGACCCAACTTCCTTACTACTAGGTGTGAAGAGGGTTGCGGGCCAGGCCGACTCGAGGACCGATCCGACACGAAAAAGTGTTGGCAATTCTCATTGGGAAA